>NC_083112.1:4480000-4714833 GCF_949774975.1 Lagenorhynchus albirostris | reverse complement strand
CCACGATTAATTCGTTCATTTTGTAGATGTTTGCGGGCGAGCCCTTGTCACCAGGAGCCAGGTGGGCCCTCAGGATTCAGATCTGGAGGACCTATTCCTGCCCTCAGAGCGCCCCATCCAGCAGGGAAGACAGACAGACAGACAGACAGTCTGATGTAGAAAGTGCTGAGATAGAGGCAACCACAGGGAACGAAGGGAACAGAACCGAGACCGAGGGGTCAGAGGGTGTCCCAGAGGAGGGACGCCTGAGCCGCTTCTTGGAAGGACAAGGCTGGAGAGGAGGAGACTGACATCCACTCAGTACTGACCATGTGCCCAGCACAGTGCAGGCCACAAAACCCACCTCTCATCCCATGACCCTCCACAGATGGGGACCAAGGCTCGCAGAGGCTCCCTGGCTGACCTGAGGTCACAGGAGAGACTCCAGAGCCTTACGCCATGAGGTGCTGCCCAACAGTCATGCAGGGATGAAGGGGAGGGCCCTCCAGGCTGCATGAAGCATGTTCTCCAGTTTCTGTACTTGATGTTTGACATCTTCCTTGCTGACCAGAGAGGGACCGCACTCCCCAGGGTCAGCTGATTCCTGGAGAAAGCAAAACACTGGCCCAGAGCTCCCCTTCCATGGTCTCGTATAGATGCAACAGTAAAGAAATGGAAACAAAGTTTTCCTTGAAATGAGAACTCTTAGGTGTTACTTCTCTTAACAACTTTCATATATATGGCATACAGCAGCGATCATTGTACTTATCACGTTGTATATTACATCCCTAGTACTTATTTATCTTATGACTGGAAGTTTGTACCTTTTGACCACCTTCATCCAATTATCTCCCCCCCCCCGTCCCCCCAGTAACCACAAACCTGATCTCTTTTTCTATGAGTTCGTTTGTTTGATTTTAAAGTATAATTGACCTACAACACTGTGTTAGTTCCTGGTGCACAACATGGTGATTCGGTGTTTCTATGCATTTCAAAATGCTCACCACGGTAAGTCTAGTTAGCAGCTGGTACCATGCAAAGGCAATACATAATCACTAACTCTTCCCCACACTGTACATTTCATCCTGTGACTCATTTATTTTGTAACTGGAAGTTTATACCTCTTAATCTCCCTCACCTATTTCTTTCCTCTCCCCGGAAGTGGTTCCTTCTGGCAACCACCTGTTTATCATCTGTATCTATGACTCTGTTTCTATTTTGTTACGTTTGTTTGTCTTTAGAGTCCACATATAAGTGATATCATACAGTATTTGTCTTTCTCTGTGTGTTGTAATTCACTTAGCATAATATCCACTAGGTCCATCCATGTTGTCACAAATGGCGAGACTTCATTCTTTTTTATGGGTGAGTAATATTCCACTGCATGCATATACATATATATATATATACACCATATCTTCTTTATCAATTCATCTATTTATGACTGCTTCCATATTTTGGCTCTTGTAAATAATGCTGCAATGAACGTAGGGGTGCGTGTATCTTTTTGAATTAGTGTTTTTGTTTTCTTTGGATAAATACCCAGGCAACCACAGGGAACGAAGGAGTAGAATTGCCGGATCCGATGATAGCTCCATTTTTAATTTTTTGAGGAGTTGGAGGTGACTTTAAATTGGGTGGTCAGAGGAGGCCTCTCTGAGGGTCTATTATTTAATCTGGGGTTTGATAAGGAGGAATCAGTTACGCAAAATCTCAAGGCAGTGCAGCCCAGGTGGGGGGAAACAGCTTGTGCAGAAGCCCTAAGATAGGAACAAGCTTGTATCGTTCAAGTAACTGGAAGACGGTAGGTGTGACTGGAGCAGCGAGCTCAAGGGCAAGAGTGAAATGAGGCCAGGGAGGAAGCAGGAGCTGGGTCTCACAGGCCTGGCAGACCAGAGCGAGGACTTGGCATGTCACCTTCATAACGCAGGCCTAAACCTCTTGCCTCCATCTCACTTCTGCCCTTTCACCCTGACCAACCTCATCTCTCACCTGGACCATCGCGCTAATCTTGTGCCTGGTCTCCCTCTTCCCCCTTTGCCTCCCCTGATCCATTTTCCACATAAGAACCAAAGTGATCTTTTGAAGAGGATGTAGGACTTTGGCACGTTCAACCTCTGTTCCAGACTCCTCCCGGTGTGCCTTTGTCTCCTGCGGGGGTGGAAAGCTGAAGACCCTATTTCACAGACTCCACGCAGCTAGGGTTCCAGAAGCAGTTTGGGCTCTGCTTCCATCAGAGGTATTTGTGGATGATGTCAAACAGTGCGAGTGAGGCGGGGAGAGCCGCGGCCCGGCACAGGGCATTCACTTTGGAAGGCGTGGTCTTGCAGGTGTGGCCCTGGCGCGTGCAGTGCGGCTGTGCAGCGACCGTTGGAGCTGCGGCCTGTGGGTGCGGGACTGCTGGCTCTGTGGTGCGTCCTGAGGCCGCAGGTGCAGCCTCCCCTTCCTGATTCCTCAGCTCCCCTGGTGGTGGGCTCTGTGGTGATGCTCTGGGCCCCTCCTCAAGGTCCAGTCCGCAGCCCGTTCAAAGTCTGTGAGCAGGTAATTCCCTATGTCAGATCCCTTCCTGCTTATTAAACAACCGAATGTGGTTTCTGTCATCTTCTACTGAACTCTGAACACGAAAGCCACCCTGACCTCATCATGTCCCTCCCTGCTCCCTAACCAGAGAATAAACCCCAACGTCCTTCGTGCCCGGAAGGCCCTGCGTTCCTCAGCCCCTCGTCTGACCCCTGCACACCTTCCTCTCTCCTCTTCTCCTGCTGAGGCCTCCTCGTTGGTCGGGTCGCAGCTTTACGTCACTCCCTCAGGGAAGCCTCCCTCGAGGGCTGCTGTAACACGGTACACAGCCTGGGTGGCTTAGACGGCAGAAGTGTGTTGTGTCAAGTTCTGGAGGCCGGAAGCCTGAAATCAGGGTACCAGTGGGGCCGGTTCCTTCCAAGACTGTGAGGGAGGATCTTGCAAGTCTCCCTCCTGGGCTTGTGCCTTCTCCATGTTCACGTGGCTTTCCTCCTATGTGGGTCTCTGTGTCCACATTTCCCTTTTTGATACGCAGAGCAGTCCTATTGGATTAGAGCCCCACCCTAATGACCTCATCCTAACTAATTACATCTGCAGTGACCCTGTCTCCAAAGTCCAGTTCCATTCTGCAGCCCTGGGGGTTAGGACTTCCTCACAGACATTTGTGGAGGACACAGTTCAGCCTATAGCAGTCAGGTTCGCAGTTATTACCTGTCATCAAACTGTGTCAGAAGCTGTCAGCACAGTGTGTGACAATATGGGCGTCTGCCTGGTCGGTGTTTGTCCTGCGACCAGACCGTAATTCCATTAGTTGGGAAGACGTGTCTGCTTTGTCGGTTGCTGTATCCCCGTGCTTAGCACGGTGCCTGGTGCAGAGCAAGTGTGCAAAAAGTATCCACTGAATTGGTAGAAGAATAAACTGATGAATAAATAATGATTGTTTCTAATAGCTAATGAAAGACCTAAAAGGCCAACGGCGCACTAGTGGCCAAATCGACCAAGTCACGGTTGTGTGTTACACAACTCTTATAGTTGTCTGTTGCACAGCTACTAAAGTCTGTTTCTGAAGAATTTTTAACAACGTGGGGAAATGCTTATGATTTGTCGTTATGACATAGTAGAATATAACTGTTTATGCAATTTCAGTTATTTGAAAACAAGAAGAGGAAAATGAGATAAGGTCCAGCATTGAACCTCACGATTACTGAAAATTCTGATACAAACTCTGATCAAGTTTGTCCTTTTCCACACTGAATTTAACTCCTCTGTTTCATTCGCTCAGTGCCTTCATGTCAGGGCTAAAGAATGATTAGCACCTTTGAAGATTAGGATCCTGTTAACTATCCTATATTCTTTGGAGCATATAAAATGAGGATATGAAAAAATAAATAGGGCCTCTGGGCTAAGATAATCTTATTTTTAGTCACTCATTTTGCCATTAATCAAACCATATCTGAATGTAAAAATGATGCATTTAAACTTTTTAGTTTGCATATTTCTTCTTTAAAATAAAAAGGACTTTTTTCTGATTTCAGAACTAATACATGCTCATTATCAAGAAGTTAAATATCAAAGTAAAATAGAAACTTAAAGGATCCTAAAATTCTGCTTCAATCAGAGCAATAACCATTAATTACATTTTGGTAATATTCTTCCCTAAACGCACACACATACGTTAACACAGATAAACATCGTGTGGAAATGAACCCACAGTATCTGACCATCTACAAATGGCTGTTTCCGTTGAAACATTTCCTGGCCATTGCTTCCTGTCAGCTTCCATCACCTCTCTGGTTCTTTTTATCCCAGGAGGGTCTCAGACTCAGCAACTTAGGGTCTGAGAATACAGGAAGGTGACTGGTCATCTTCCCAGGGGCAGAGCGGTCCGGGTCCAGATGCCTGGATTGGTTCATTCTCTGTTGCTCATTGCTCTTCTTGGCCGTGGAGACCGGACTCATGAACCACATGTGTTGGGTGGTTGGATGAACCGTATGTGGCGTCCTTTTCGATGGAAGCCGCTGTGTGAGTAGCAAAATAACAGAACCAGGGCTGCCCTCTGCTATTGGAGTTAAAAGTCCCACCACTCTGCAGAGTTCTCTGAAGCCTCCAAACGTTAGTGGAGTTATTTCACCACCGTTCGGAGCTGTGACGGAGCATGTGAAACTGGGTTAGATGGCTAAGAATATGGATTAAATCTCTCTTAAGTGGTGTGGTGATGGTATGGGGCGTGGGCTGTGTGTACATGTGTGTGTATCTGTATGCCTGGGTGTTTTGCTAACAATTTAGTAAATTTCAGTCTCCACGTTTTCTTGTTAAGCTGTAGTCTTCATGTGTCCTCAAAATTTCTCAATGATTTATAGGTATAGCATTTTATGTTTCGGGAGTAAAAAATTGTATCTTTAAGCATATTGATACATTAATACATCTGAAACGTCAGAATTATATTTTGAGGTATTTGATGAGAAGCAGAGGTTACTGTAGGGTCTGTGAATAGCCTTTCCCCCTCAAATTTGGAGTAACACGAAGCGCCGATTTTAATAAATGTTTCAAGACTGATTTTTTCGAATGAACTCTTCCCTGCTCTGTTTTCCAGCCTCTTCTCTGGGTAAGGGCTTGTGCAGGGAAGACTTTATGTCACATTCCCAGGGAATGATGAAATTGTATCACACTGACGGTAAATAAGGACCTCCGCTTCCAGGAGCGGGAAGACAAATCTCTGTGGAGAGGAAACCTGCAATTTGAAGTTGTTTTGAAAAGTGATTTCATTGTCTTGTATTATAGAATATTATGTGAGATGATCTATTAATTATCTCATACTTAGGACAGTTTTTTCATTGATTTAACAGAGCAACTCAGCTCACCTTCTTTCAAGGTACAAAATGTAACAGCCAACAGTTAGGAGGAAGGGGCTCTGGGGAGCATTCTTCCTGCCCGCGGTGCATACATCACCCATGTTTATTGGTTTCACCTTTGAAACTAAGCAAAGCACCAAACACGTCCTTTTGTGTCAGAATCAGGAGATGTATTTCCGAGCAATTGCACATTATTTCAGAGATGAAGACTTAGGTGGAGCAGGTGACGAGAAGACACAAAGAAGGTCTTTGAACTTGAACCTTGATTTTGAAGTGTCATCAATGACATCTTCCTTGTCTGACGTCTGGGTGTCAGGGAGGAGGGAACTGTCTCTTGGCCCATCATGCCCAGCCCTTGGCGGAGAGAGTTTAGCGCTTTACCAGTCAGTCTGAAGCCCAAGCTGGGGTCCTGAACACAGCAGAAGCGTGCCTGACAAACGCTGCTCTAATGTGGACTTAATTCATTTAGAATTTTTGTTTTTTCATTACCGTTCCTAGTGTTCTTTCTGAAAGAAGCTCAGGAAAGAGAAGCAGATCGAGGCTGGTGTTAGATCAACCCAGCTCCGTCTCCACGGCATGCATTGCTCTGCATGCAGTTTTGCATATTTTTGTCTTCCCACGTTCCCCGGGGTTCTGGTGGGCACGAGCCTGGGTGTTAGACCTCCAATAAGTGTTTCTTGATGAATACATAAATGCAAAAGTACATAAATGATCTCCTGGGTTGAGCTGTACCTGCCTGTAGACTACCGCAGTCTTCCGTGACGGGCAGACCGCTGGGTGTGGTGACCTTTAGGCATAAGGGTCAGTATCTCAAGCTCTCATAGACTCAGGGCTTTCTCAAGGGTGGGATCGGGCATCATGTGCCCCTGTTTTGGGCAAACATGTTTCTTGTTTCATTAAAGAGGTAGTTAATTCTTCTGTGTCAGAGACCGTGGCATGTACCTTTTTTCATAGGAAAAGCAGAAAAGCAAGGAAGCAAGCTGTCTAGAGCAAGAATGAAATGGGAGGAAGGGGAGATGGGGAGGGAGGAATAGGGGATGTCCTCAGTGCTTGCTGTGTGCCATGTACGGAGCTAGGGGTTTCACACACAGTATTTAAATGTATCCCTTCCCCCTCACCGAGGGACTCTGAGGTAGGTGTTATGATGCCCAAAAGCACAGCGTGATCGAGTGTTTCACCCTGGGCCACACGGCTATCACATGGCAGGGCTGTGGTCTGTACACTGGCCTGACCGCTCGAGCCTAGAGCTGTTTATGCTGAGACAGGACCAGTAAACCCTGGGACCCTGACTTGTCTTCCTGAAGATGAGGGCTGCACATCAAAGACACATCCAGTGGTTAATTTGGAAGAGGCAATAACTCATTAAAGGAATTTTTATATCATTTTATATTAATGGAAAAATTTAATATACAACTTACTGTATTCCATGCAAAGTGCTGAATGCTTTACACACCTTACCTCATCTGACACACACACACACACACAGGATCCACTGAGGCAGATGTGAGTATCCTTCCCATTTTACACGTGGCAAAATTAAGGCTTAAGGCACTGCACGACCAAAACAATCTTAAAAAGGCTTAAGACACTGCACGACCAAAACAATCTTAAAAAAGAACAAGGTTGGAGGATTCACATTTCCTGATTTCAAAACTTACTACAAAGCGGCAGTAATCAAAACAGTGTAGTCCTGGGACTTCCCTGGTGGTCCAGTGCTTAAGACTTCGCCTTCCAGTGCAGGGGGTATGGGTTCGATCCCTGGTTGGGGAGCTAAGATCCCACATGCCTTGCAGCCAAAAATAAACCAAAACAGAAGTACTATTTTAACAAATTCAATAAAGGCTTTGAAAATAAGTGTGGTCTTGGCATAAAGACAGACATATAGACTAATGGAATAGAGAGCCCAGAAATAAACTCTTGCGTATGTGGTCAAAGGATTTTTGACAGGGGTGCCAAGAGACATTCAATGGGGGAAAAGACAAAACTGGATATCCACATACAGAAGAATGAAACTGGACCTTTACCTAACACCTTATGCAAAAATTAACGCAAAATGGATCAACGACCTAAATGTAAGAGCTAAAATTATAAAACTTTAAGAAGAAAACATAGGACAAAAGCTTCATGGCGTTAGATTTGGCAATGATTTCTTGGATGTGACATCAAAGGTACAGGCAGTAATAGAAAAAACATTCAAATTGGACTTCAGGAAAATAAATACTTTTGTGCATCAAAAGACTATCAACAGAATAATAAGGCAACCCACAGAATGGGAGGAAATATTTGCAAATCGTATAGCTGATAAGAGATTAATATCCAGCATATAGAGAACTCCTACAACTCACCACCACCAAAAAACAAACCACCCGACTCAGAAGTGGGCAAAGGACTTAGACAGACAGTTTTCCAAAGAAGATACAGATGGCTGTAATGCACATGAAAAGATGTTCAACATCACTATTAGGAAAATGAAAATCAAAATCGTGAGAAATCACCTCACACCTGTTAGGATGGCTATTATCAAAAACAGAAGATAGCCAAGTGTTGGCAAGGATGTGGGGACATTGCCCCCTCCGCACCGTTGGTGGGAAGGTGTTACAGCTCTTGTGGGAAATGATTTGGTGGTTCCTCAAAAAATTAAATATAGAGTTACCATAAGATCCAGAAATTCCACTTCTGGTTATATATCAAAAAGAATTGAGCCGGGTCTTAAAAGATATTTGTACACCTGTGTTCACAGCAGCGTTATTCACAATAGTTAAAAGATGGGAGCAACCCAACTATCCATGAATGGATAAGTAGAGTGTGGCCGGTACATGCAAGGGAATAGTTATTATTCAGCCTTAAAGGAGAAGGAAATTCCAGCTCACGCACCAACGTGGATGAATCTTGGAGATGTTACGCGCAGTGAAACAAGCCAGTGACAGAAGGACAAATACTGTACGATTCCACTTCCATGAGGCACCAGCGTAGTCAAATTTATAGGGACAGAAAGTAGGATGGTGGTTGCCAAGGGCTAGGTGGAGGGGAGGGTGGGGAGTGAGTATTTAATGGTGTGATGGTTAATTTTGTGTGTCAACTTGTCTGAGCCAGCGGTGCCCAGATAGCTGGTTAAACATCATTTCTGGGTGTGTCTGTGGGGACGTGGTTCTCTTTCTCTGGAGAACCCTGACTGCCACAAATGGATTTAGGGTGTCAGTTTTGCAAGATGAGAAGGGTTCTGGAGATGGAAGGTGGTGTCTGCAGGGTGACGTGAATGTGTGTGACGCCGCTAAATGGTGCGCTCAAAAATAATTCACGTGGTAAGTTTTGTTATGTGTATTCTACCATAATAAAAAAAATGGGAAAAAAGATACTACATGATTTTTGCTCTCGTTCACACGAGGAGTTAATGCTGGAGTTCAGATTTAAAGCTGGATCTTGCAGATTCCAGAGTCCTGACTAAACACCGCGCAGTGGGTCTGTGTGTGTGACGGAGGCTGAGCCTGTGTTGCTTTACTGACTATTTTGCCGTCGAGGTGGCTGCGTTTGTGGTCCGCAGCCCTGAGAACCCCAGGAAGCAGCCACCCACCATGCAGAGCGAGAGCAGGGGGCCCCAGGGGAGCCCCAGGGATGGCAGACATGGGTGGGCATGGGCCCATCCTCTTGTCACCGCTGCCTCTCATCTCAGGACCACAGTGGCCAGCGGGGAGGACGTGGGTGGAGCGAGGGGACCCCCTCGCCCCCCAGGGTCCTCTCTGCAGCTCAGCTGTGCTGCCTTCTGCCCCTGTCACAGAACAGATGAGAAAGAAATTAGGCTCTGGTTGGAAAAAGTTAAACAGATGAGATAAAACAAATCCCTTACTGTGCCTGGAAAATTTCACTGTCTAATTAGAAATGCCGAGGATGCCAGTGGAACAGACACAAAGTTCATACAAGTGGCGGAATCTCTTTCTGTGCTTCGCATCCTTGCTTTTCAGGTACAGTCACTGGGATAGGGTGCAAGTGGCTTGTTAATAACAACAGCTGACACGTAATGCAACTTGGCTGTGTGTCAGGCGCTGCAGTAGCCCACTATTTGCGCGCTCCCCAGTCCTCCCTCGTCTTCATCCCCTCTGCACGCTGCCTTCCCGGGGTGCTGTCCCAGGAGGCTGGAGGTGCAGGATGCGGGCAGGTGGGCACACGTCACCCCCCGGGAGAGGAATGGGCTGGGCAGGGGCCTGAGGATGGCAGCTGGACAGGCCTGCGGGGAGCGCACAGTCAGGAGGTGGAGGTGTGCGAGGGGCGCCTGGGGAGACGCCCTCCCTGATGAGGCTTCTCGGACAGAGGCCCCAGCGTGTTCAGAGCATTCGGGTCGGCCCTGCCCCTTCAGCCCCTGGAGGAGGCTCCGGGTCTGTGCTGGTAATACCCCAGGCGCTGGCGTGGTCCTGGTTGGGTGTAGCGTTTTGAAAGAAGGAGGACTACCGATCAGTAGTTTATTTTGAAAAACCGTTAGCTTGAAGGCAGTTTGGGCCAGAAAGCTGTTGGGTGGATTTTGCGCTCCCACTTTCCTGTTCCCTGCCCTGCCCGCTGCCCCCATGCATGTGCGCACAGCTACAACTACAGCACGCACGCACACACGCACGCACACACCTGGTCGGCGGAGCCCTGTCTGCTGAGAAAGAACGTCCCTGCTGAGGGACAAACAACCTAAAAGTTTTGTCCAAGCTCATGGGTTCTTCTTTGGAACACATAAGTCTCTGTTTGGGTCGTCTGCCCCCTCAATCCCTAGTCTTGGGACCACCAGTGGCGCCTGCAGTGGCTGGGGGAGCCCCTCGTGAGGGCCACTCTGGGCCGCTCTGGCCTTGCGGAGTCCATGTGTTTGGAGGATGCGCATGCCATGCTGGCGGAAGGCTGCCTTGTCCATTTTCTTCCAAGACACGCAGACGTGTCTCTAGATGTAGGCGGAGGGCTTTGCTTACCGGTTGTGGCTTTCAGAGTTTGTTGAGGTTGCCTGAGCAGCGTGAAGCTGGCATCTCCCCCCGCCTACTTACCTGGGCTGCTGGTCTGAAGGCGGAGGCCATTGGAAGAAAGAAGTCTTGCGTTGCCGTGAAGCAGGTGGCATCCCTGCCCTTCCCTTTCTCCTCCTCAGTGATGAGTGATTGAGCCAGCACCACCTGGCGACTCCCCACTCCCCCGGGCTGGTACCAACTGCCACCCACACTCCAGCTGGCATTCTGAGATAAACCCGTCCTGGCTGTGCTGAAAACACGAGGCCTTAAAGATATTGTTGAATGCTGAAAAATAAATCAATACCCGAGGCTGCTTATGTAAGTATATTCATATGAACGTAAAAACTGAAGTAGTGACCCGTCAGTTTAACAAGCTGGCCTCTGTGGAAGGTGTGGCCGAGTTCCTCCCTAACTCGCCTGTCCTCGTTGTCTTCGAGGTTCCCTACAGGCCCTGCGCTGGGTTGACAGCTGAGATACCTGGGGGCTAAGGGAGCCGTCAGCTCCCAGCTCCTCTCCACTCAGGATAAACCACTTGAATTCGAAGACTCACAAATTGCCTAGTCTGAATTCAACACATATAATAAGTGGTCTTAGCAGAGAAACCCTTGTCAGTTAGTTGCTTAAACAGATATTTCAGTGATTTTGAACTGTGATCCTCGTCATGGTTGAGAGCAGTCCAGCCTCCGATGGCTTTAAAAAGGTGCCCGCTTATTGACTCCTTCCACACATGTTTGTTGAGCACCTGCTGTGCCGTGCGGGGGGGCAGGGATGGTCCCGCCCCTGGGGGGCTCTGACTGCTGGGAAAGGTGGGCTGGGGCTGTGGCTTAGAGCTCCGAGGGACATTCGGGTGGGATGGGAGGCACCCGGACAGGACTCAGGGCTCCTGAACGAAGGGTGTCCAGGGTCAGACTGGGTGCGTGGCTAGGAATCAGCAGCGGCAGGAGAAGGCGTTGCAGGCAGAGGGTGTCCTGTGCAGACGCCCACAGGTTAGGGAGAACACAGCTCCCACCTCAGGAGTCGGCGCAGGGCCGGCAGGATGCCCCGGGAAGGCAAGCACCTGTGGATAACCGTGCTGGCAGGCCCCGCTGTCCCTGTCACCCAGCCAAGCACACAGGGCTCCGGGGAAAGCGCCGCCAGTCCAGGGTCCTCCGGGCCTCCATCCCACTCAGGGAGAGCCTCAGGGTAGAGGGGCCTGGGGTCCGCATCAGTCATCGGGCTACTCGAGGCGAGTCCCCATTTCATGGGGTCACTCGTGCTCCATGGTCCGCCCAGTCTACCCTGCAGATCACAAGTGAAGACCCTATGGCCAGAGGTAAGGGATTCGCCCAGTGACCTCAGCTTGTCTGGTGCCTGGCCAAGTCTCCTGACTCAACAGCATGGCTGCATCCAGGCTTCTTGCCCAGAGCCTCTGAATTGTGGCCAGACGGACTTCTTCCAAAGCACTAGAGGATGTGACCGTTCGCTCTTCACCCCTCCTAAGGTTTCGCTTTACATCAAGAATAAAGTGCAAGCCCGTCATCAGAGCCTCTGGGGCCTGGACCCTGCTTATTTCGGAGCCCAGCTGGCTGGCTCTCTGCCTTGCAGCTGCCCTGGCCACCTACTGCTCCCTCCCTCCACCCCTGGGCCTTCGCGTTTGCTGATCCGTAGCCTGAGACTCTGCCCCCCCCCCCATTTTCCTGGGACCAGTCGTCCTTCGGACCTGGGCTCCGTGGCATCTGCTCAGACAGTCTACCGAGTGTCACACCGTCCGGAGCCCAGCTCCACACCAGGCAGTCCTGATGGCGTCTCCCTGCTGTATCGTCTGTAGTGGGTGAAAGTGCCTTGTCTGGTGTTTGTATCATCTGTTACGTATCATCTCTTTGTATCATCTGTTACGTATCATCTGTCTCTCCACTTGAACGCAACATCCCCGAGAGCAAGCACTTTGTCTGGTTCGATGCCTCGTCCCTGGGGGAACCCGCCTAGAGTCGCCTGGACGGTTAATGATGCTTCGTGCGGTGTCTGGACACAGGAGGGACTCATTCAACGTGCGCTGCTGCATGGACGAACTGGATTTCCTAAAGTCCGGCTGACTCTTCTGGAGCAGCCGTCACACTTGGTGTGTCCACACCGAGCTGTTTGAGGACCGTCACAGGCATCTCGTTTTATCTCGGGAGCCTTCCCTGCAGAGCTGGGTGAGGCAGGCTCACTCAGGTGCAAGGTCAACCAGCTTCCCAGAGACCCAGTCCCAGCAGGCACGTGGGGCCTGCGCTCCCTCCGTAGTCTGTGCCCTAGCCGTGGTGTCGCTGCCCCGGGAACACACTGGAGACGGGGCAAGGTTGCCAGGGGCCTTGGCACGGGCCCTTGCTGTCTAATTTAATGCATCCGGAGATCAAGTCAGGCGCTGTCCCCAAACACAGAGCACACAGCTAGCAGAGGTGAGGCTTCCCGAGCTGAGTTGACGCGCGGTCTTGACATGGCACGGAATGAAGGGGCACGTGGCTGACAGAAATTTCTGCGTGAACAGAGCTGGAAAGGTCCACCGGAGGCTGCTTGTGCTTCTCTCCCGCCTGGTGCTTCTGGCGCACGGTCGAGTGTTCTGGAATCCCCGCGTAGCCTGAATGCAGTCTGTGCCTTCCTCAAGGAAACGTGCTTGAGGGACGTCGTTGGAGGTTACCAAAGAAGGAATGAAGACCCGACCTCCCCGCTCCCTGACGATGTATTAAAGCTAACACAGTACCCAAGGGCATTGAGAATCCTCTTGGTTGCCTAGATCACTTTTGTGGGTCTATTGGGAAAGCACAGCTGGGTGGAGACGGTCCCTGGGACCCGCCGGCGGCAGCCTCTTGGGATGGGTGCTGGGTGAGTCTCCGCCGGATATCTGGGGCCGCCAAGAGCGGGATGCTCTCCACGCGCACCTGCGGCTGTGTGATTTCCTGCCCTGTGTCCGGCGCCCCTTTCTGGGGTCCCGGGCTGGCCGTGGCTCTGTGTTTCTGACATGCCTACAAGATGAGGCTCTGGACGCAGGTTCCTTGCCTGCTGGCTGGGGGTCTCAGATGGTTGGGAGTGCGCTTGTTGGGGGGAGGGGAACACACGTCTGCTGGAAATGCACCTCTTATCCTAATCCTCAGTCCTGCACCCTGGCTTGAGGGAGGAAGGCCCTCCTTTCACCCGAGGGAAAGCAGACAGGCCTAAGGATGGGCACGGCCAGCCAGCCGAAATTTCCTGATTCCGGAGACTTTCCAGTAGTCCCGTATGACCCCCCATCTCCCCGAGGGGCCCTGAGGTTCCAGTGGGTGGCCCAGTCTCCCTGGGACTCAGCTTCGGTGCGCTGAGCCCTGTCACCTCCAGAAACAGCTCTCTCAGAGTTGCAAAAGAGGCCCCCCTGCAGGGATCACTGGCTATGTTGTGCGGCCAGGAGGAGCCGCCCGCTTCTGAAAGGTTGATTTTCCCCTCATGACGCAGTTCCAGAGCAAACAGATGGGGGCAGGATGGGGTAAATTCGGCGTGAAGCAGGGGCCCAGCTTCTGGTGGCACCTGTGGGCCCTTCTGGAATAATGTGTTTATGTACATGAGACAGAACGCGTAGGACTACGGAGGGAACTAATTATATTAAAATGCAGTTATAAAAGTATTTTTAAAACGAATTTATGAAACAGCAGTACATGTGCTTCTCTATTAGTGTTAAAAACCGTACTCTGGCAGCGGATGAAACTATCAGAACCGGGACAGTTCTGGGGAACCTTGGAGCGTGGACGACCTTTGGAGCTCTGCGCACATAATGGGATGTGACGTGACTGATTCCTGTTGGTGACAGCATCACAGCCACTGCCGTCACTGCTGTGGTCTGTGTCTGTCGTTGGTTCCACTCATAGTCTAAGGAAATGTTAAGGTGCAGTTAGAAGTGAGTGAAAATAAAGATGTCATCTTCTCCTCCATCCAAGTTCACGCACGACATCCCGAATCTGCCCACAGACCCCGGGGTGGGGGTGGGCTCCACGGCACCAGGTGAGGAGTTCCTGCTGTTGGGAGGGGTCCTTGTCAGCTGGACCGAGTCGGGGCAGGAGAGGGACTGGGGGACCCGCTGCAGGAGGGCGCAGAGGAGGTGGCCCTGGCCAGGCTGCTTCGGGTCTGGGTGTCTGTGACTCGGGGCTGCTGCCCGGGCTGGGCCTTGTTTAACCAGGGACCCTGGTTTCTTTCCTGTAACTTGAACTTTCTCATCTCACGAAGGGGAATGACTTCAGAAGAATGTGGAAACTAGACTAGAATCAAGGTTCAAGGTCGGGGAGGGTAGCTGTTCACATAAACCGCCCAAGGTAGAAGAACTGGGGTGGGGCGGAGGCTGCCTGGCCTGGGACGTGTCCAGGTGAGGGGCCTTTTTATTTTATTTTATTTTAGAATAATTCGTTATTTATTTTATTTATTTTTGCTGTGTTGGGTCTTTGTTTCTGTGCGAGGGCCTTCTCCAGTTGCGGCGAGCGGGGCCACTCTTCATCGCGGTGCGCGGGCGTCTCACTATCGTGGCCTCTCTTGTTGCGGAGCACAGACTCCAGACGCGCAGGCTCAGTAGTTGTGGCACATGGGCCTAGTTGCTCCGCGGCATGTGGGATCTTCCCTGACCAGGGCTCGAACCCGTGTCCTCTGCACTGGCAGGCAGACTCTCAACCACTGCACCACCAGGGAAGCCCGAGGGGCCTTTTAAATTTCATTTTGTTTACGTTGTTGCCTTTGCAACCCCAGCCCCTCCTACATCACGAGAAGAGGGAATGACGTTCTCTTGGTTTTGACCCCATAGATTATAAACCTGAGGGCAGGAAGGGTGGGTGCACAGTGGTGGGACGGGCTCCGGGAGACCCTGGGACGACGAGCCAGGAGCCTGGAGCCCTGCGCCGCCCTGAACCACAGCTGGGCCGGTCACTGCCCTGCCTGCCGCTCTGTCCTGTCTGTGACGTGCTGCTGGTCTCCTGCCCTGCCGTCTCCCAGGACGGCCGTGGAGCCCGAGGGCTGTCATGCATGCATGAGCGCTCTGTGGTGTTTATTCGTCCCGTCCCCAGAGTCACTGACATAAATATGTACAACAGGACAAAAAAGTAAATAAATAAGACAATTGGAGCGAAGGGAAAAGAGGGCCAGGAGAGCGTGGTAAAAGGTGTGGTTGCCCACGATGCCGTGGAGAAGGCGGGGCAGGTGGGATGCCGGTGCTCGGGGTGGAGGGGGAGGAGCTCCAGGTGGTGGGCACGCAGGGCGGGGAGGACGTGGGCCGCTGGCGAAGGCAGCGCGGGTGAGGCCACGGGGACGCTCCGGTTTCCAGCTCAGGCTCCTGGGCACAGTGGAGCAGAGCCTGGGCTCAGGCGCGGACCCTGAGTTCACCTGGGTCTGTGGGGTTTGACCCTGGCCCCTCATATTCTTATGGTTTGGGTGGTTTGGAGCTTCTTAGATGGGTCTGGACTGGAGATGCACATTCAGAGTTACTGGTCATTGAAGTGATGCGGGAAGGTACGCGGTCAGGTGGAGGTGAGTGCAAGGTGAGAGAAGAGGGCCGTGGGTGGAGGCCAACCCTGAACTCCTGCACACCCTAAACACATCTGCCCACCCCCCCAGACTTCACACCCGGAATTAACCGTGATTCATCGTTTACTCAAATGTCCTCTCCTCCGTCTTCGCCTTTCTGTATTATAGTTGCCTCATGGATCCGCCTCTCATGCCCTCTGTCCTCTGCCCTTGTGTGTTTCTTTTTACGAATGCCGTGGCCTCGGCGCTTGGACCTGGGGTCCATGGTGTTTGGAGAATGAAGTGAACGACTTGAATCTCTCAAGATGCTGGGAGTTCCACAGGCGGGCCGCCCGGCTGCCTCTGCAAGGCTCAGTGGATGTCACTGGTGTGATTTATGAGAAGGGCACGAGCCCAGGAAGACAGTTTCATTGGCAAGAAACTGGGGGGGAGGGTCACAAGAGATCGCTGGACATGTCTCCCGGGAGAGCCCACAGCTGTGTAGGTGGTGCTGCCTTTGTGGGCTTCTCGCTGGCAGGTAGTGTGGCTAATTAAGGCAACTGTGTGTCCGACTTACAACCACAACGATAACATTAGTAGCCTTTCCTGAGCACTTCACATGCAGCCGGCACTGGAGTCTCCGAGAGAGATTTTACATGTTCCCCCCACTTTTTTTTTAATACGTGTGTGGAGACAGGGCACAGAGAGGTTAAGGAAACCATCCCAGACCACTTACCAGGTAGGTGGCCGAGCGGCGTTCAAACCCAATCCGTGGCACGTGGAGTCGCACAGTCAATGAGTGTTTGTTGAAGGAATGAATGAACACCTTGCACCTCCCGAGCTCGGTGCCTGTGCCTCGCCTGATTGAAATCTCGCCATTTCAGGCTTAGCCCAAAGGTCACCTCCTCCAGGTGGCCACCTCCTGCATTTCGGGCCTCAGCCAGGGCACTGGTCCCATTTCGTGTGGTGACTCACTGAGCCGCGCACAACTCCCATGGGAGGAAGAATGGGAATATTTTTGCATCCTTCTTAGTGCTTTGTGCGGGTAGCTGCTTAATACATGGTGACTGACTTGAACTAAACTAACGTTGTAACAGGAGCCAAGGTGTTTAAGAGCAGCCGGAACGCAAAGATCATCAGCAATGGGGCCAAAGAGGGACATGACCCTGATAGCGCAGGTCATCAGAGGAGTGACAGGGTCCCGAGGACAAAAGGCCTAATCTTTCCTCGGGGGTAAAGGAAGAACGCCTTGTCTGAGTTGGTGAAGTATGTTGGGCTCAATAGTCCGTCTGCTCTCAAAGTTGTATTTTTCCATTATCAGTTACTCTGCAGGGAGCCTCGCTTCCTGAGCTCAAAGCAGAAGTCCAGAGGTTTCTTTGTGTTATTTTAATAGGGTTCAGTGTTGGTGGGAAATTCACCAGGGGATTGTTTCTTATACGCTTCACAAATATTAGCTCATTCTTCAGAGCTAATAAACTTAAAACAACTCTAAAAGGAGGGTGCTCTCCTCCCCCTCATTATCCCCATTTTACAGCTGAGAAAGCTGAGGCAAACAGAGAGGTTGAGTGACTTGTCCAAGGCCACACAGCTTTAAGTGGCAGAACCAGGAAGGAACCCAGGCGTTCTGGCTCCAGAGTTCCTGCTCCTAATAATACCTTGCAATGTCTTTCGATCCACCACACAGAGAGACAGCCCATCTCTTGAGTCTGAGTTTTCCTGGTTACAGTGACTGATAATGAAATGTAAACTGGAAGTCTTAGAGGTCTTGACAGCCCCATAGAGAGCTGGTCTTTTCACTGCAAGTTTATTTCAAGGACCAGGTGGGACACACAGTGAGGGGGAAAGACAGTGTGCCCAACAAGACGTCCTGGAGTCGTAGACCCTACGGCAGCCTGGGCATTGGATGCGCAGCTGTGTGAACCGCCGGCCCGTGGGTCTGATTTCACTGCCCGGGTATCGGGCATCACGGGTTCTTAGAAAGCAGAGGATGGGCTCTGTGTTGCTGTCGCTTCCAGGGACATGCAAGGGTTTTCATTAGGACATTTTCTCTGAAGAGGTGAAGCAAGAGAAGAAAAAGCTTGGGAGCGGGAAGGGGGCTGAGCACAGGTATGTGTGACCTGAGGAGGAAAATGTGAGAAAACGCCTGTATTTCAAAGTGTCTTTACATTTCAGCCTTGAGCTGTGATCTTAGGTGACATCACTAAGAACTGAATATTTAATTTTACCAGGGTTCTGGTTGATGGGTATTCATTTTCTGGGATTCATCTCTGGGAATCCCTGAGGTTGAACCAGTGCACAGTTGATTCAGGAGTGAGTGCGTCTGCCGCCCACAGCCGGCAATGGTGGGCATGAGGGAGGGTCTTTCCTCCAGGGGTTCACATGTCTGGTTCCTGGCAGGAGGTATGCATCTAAGGCATGACACTACGTGACACAGTCTGTTCCATGCTTGCAAACCAAGCAGTGATCTTCACCTCGGACACGGAGATCCTCACCTGGAGCACAGAAGGCTGGGTGTCGGGTGAGGGCCCAAGCCATTGGCCACACCATCCCCCATGCCACATGAGGGGTTAGACACTCCTGCTGCCATCGCCTCATTTAAAAGACAAACTCAGGACTTCCCTGGCGGTCCAGCGGTTAAGACTGTGCGCTTCCACTGCAGGGGACACGGGTTTGATCCCTGGTCTGGGAATTAAGATCCTGCATGCCTTGCAGTGTGGTTCCCCCCAAAAATACCACATAAAAGACAAACTCGACAGTTCTGTAATTGGGCAAATTGAACCTCTTTAAGCCTCAGTGTTTTTTCAATTTTTTTTTTTTTTTTTTGGGCCACACTGCACAGCACGTGGGATCTTAGTTCCCCGACCAGGGATCAAACCCGCGCCCTGTGCAGTGAAAGGGTGGAGTCTTAACCGCTGGACCGCCAGGGAAGTCCCAAGCCGCAGTTTTAACCTGTATGATGGGAAGATTATAATCGCAGCCTCCCTGAGCTGTGAATATTGAGAGGATGTGTAGTGCGCTTATCACACCATGTCCAGGCATGAGCACATGCTCAGGAAATGGCACAGAAACCACGGGATCCTGGTTCGAGTTGTACAAGGGGCCTGGGAAAACGGAGAAGAAAATTTCACATGCTTTGGTGCCTGAACTGCACAGCTCAGTAGTTAACGATGTAATCTTGGGTTCGGGGTGGTGCCCTGCTGGAGAGCTTGCTCTCGCGTGTGCAGGACAGAAGCGATGCCTATTTGTTGGAATCCCTTACATGTGCCACACAGTCCTTGTGCGGGAGACGTAGCAGTGAAGCTCCTGGGTGTAGGCGCTCAAGGACCTAAAGGAGGAGGAATCATAGCCAGAGGGCGGAGACCCTGCCTGGGGGCCTGCGTGCTCTCCAGCACCCAGCTCAGTCCCCTGGACACAGAGGAACCTCCATGGTTGTTTCCTGATGATACAGTGAGGGCGACTTTGGGGACCTCACGCTGCAAAGACCGTCTCCTGCAATTTAACTTTCTTATTAGTTTAAAAATTTTTGTTTTCAACTTTCAAAAGTACCACATCTCGAACTATACTGTTTTCTAAGTTAGGATCTTTTCTGATTTCCAATAACTGTTTAAACGTAGCTGGGGTCAAGAGAGGAAAAGAAACGCATGGAGAAAAGGAGCTATAATTCTTCATGTTCCTTTTGCTCGTTAGGCTGTTGGCGTGATGACAGAGATTTGACTTATTTGACAAGCAGGTCACACCTCGGAGTCGCTGTAGAGCCTTGGTCTCAGAGCTGAGCCAGAGCTCATATTGGGTTGGCCAAAATGTTCCTTTGGGTTTTTCCTTAACAGCTTTGGACCAACCCAATAATTAATCAGCCCAGAGGTTGGGGTGGGGCGGGGGGGGGGGTCGCTTCACAGAGAGTAGGTTGTCTTAGCCTGACATCTGCTGGTCATGCTTGTGGTTACATGTTTGTTACATGTTTGCATCCTAACTTGCACAGATCCAGGCCCCACCATTGTTTTTCATTTAAAAATCCACTCTCTCCCCATTCCCACCGCCCTCTCAAGCCTGCTCGTCCCCTTCCCCTAGATTCTGGAAGCTAGAGAGCCTCACCCTCTCCTGCTTTCTTCTCCTGAATGATCATTGACTTTTCTTTGCAGTCGGCCACAGGTGGCATCTTTTCCCTTTCTCTCTCTTTTTTGCTCTTCATTACCTCTTGCTTACCTTCCAACCCGTTTCACAGCCAGCATCAGCACTTCTCTCTGCTGGTCGCCACCCTCCAGAGCAGAGCACAGTACTCCGGTGATCTGAGGACTGAGTACTGTACCTCCTCCAGACCCCGGGAGTGGCTGGGCTCCCCTCCCACCGTGAAACCCCTCAGGGAAGACATTTCCAGAGTCTTCCAGGAACCTCTGCCCTGCCTCACGTTCCTGGAACTGCGGCCAAGCCCTGACTTAAGAATGATTCCCTGGAGCCTTGGCGGCCGACAGGGTGTCGCGAGGGGCCTCCTTCACGGTTACTCTCTCCCCATAGCAGCGTGGATGCCCGTGACCAATATTCCCATCTTTAACAGATCACTTGGTGAGGACAGGTAGACACGCTGATTTGAAGAGAGAAGAAGGGAGGGGGTTGGGCAGGAAAAGCAGAGGAGTGAGGGCGATACAAGGACCAACCCTCATTTATTTAAAAAAGGAAAAAAATCAGGGACTTCCCCGGCTGTCCAGTGGTTACGACTTCGCCTTAACCGAAGGGGGTGTGGGTTCGATCCCTTGTCGTGGAGCCAAAAAGCAAAAACATAAAAAAAAGAAGCAATATTGTAGCAAATTCAATAAAGACTTTAAAAATGGTCCACGTCAGAAAAAACAATCTTTAAAAAAAATCAGTCAGTGATGAATAGAGCCAATCACAGCCACACACACCAATAAGGGTGAATGTCACAGATGGAAGGGGGAGTGAGAAAAGCCAGACACTTAAGAGTCCCTGCCGTGTGATTCCATCACCCGAAGGCCAAAACCAGGGGGCACGGGGGCCTCCGGGGGACTGGAAATGATGTATATATTCATCTGGCTGGTGGTTGTACAGATGTCAAAGTTCTCTTAAAATTCATGTATTCTTCTATCTGTAAATTATACCAAAAAAAAAAGGAAAACGTTAGTCACGATTCTCACCAAGAAGCATCCTTACCGCCCACCTGCTGGCATCTCAGGGGGAAGAGCCGCAGTGAGGCCACCACCGCTCTCCAGTAGCCTGACTGGGGAAGGTCGGTGGGGCGGAAGGGCTGGGGCCTGTGTGAGCAGCAACGGTTGTCGGGGGGATCGAGAGATCTCATTCTAGTCCTTTAATGTAAAACGTTGCCCCAGACACCACTTTTTAAATCGGCAGCAGTGTCTGCCCTGGTGAGGATGACCTGGCTGTGGGCGTCTTCCCAGGTCTGGGGCGGGGTGGCGGGTAGGGGGTTTCTGACCTGATTGTGGCCAGGCCCTCTGGAGGGCTCCCCCGACTCAGGGAGCCGCTGAGCCTGAGCCCCTCTGAGACACCGGCACCTCGGCTTCTGTTTTCACATTTGTGGAGCTCAGCCTTGAAGAAATGGGCTCGGAGAATTTCTAGTCCACCGAGCTCCGTCTTCCAGGAATGGAAAGGCCTTGCAGCTGGTGCGGAATACTCTTGGGCTGGACCAGCCCGAAGGCCAAGAGCCCAGGTTAGGTAGCAGGATGCCGATTAAATGATCATTTGTAACCCGAAGACGTGTAGTGTAAACTTCCCTTTCTGAGCACGCTGGCTGCATAGCGATGCTGGTGCAGAAGTTATGGGCATTTTATTGGTGCTTCAGGGTGACATTCTGAGCAGCCCTCGTGCTTACTCATTGTTGGTTATCAGCGAGCTGTAATGCTTCAAACTGCCAGTGGACGTCAGAGATAAACGTGGGCCAGCCTCAGACTGAGCGGCGCCCGGGACTTGCTTCATGTGCTGGGTTTCCTTTGTATTGTATTGTAGGGGGATCGTTATTTTTTGACCTGGAAATATTTACGCAAAATATATATAGAAAAAAATCCCCCGAATCTAAGGGCATGAGAATCCTATTGATGTACTTGCTCTTGTCTTTGCTTTTCTCTTCTCTATATTTGACAACAGAAGTAGAAGAAAACACAAGACAGATGGTCCGGGTTTTGGGGGGACGTGTGTCCCAGGAGAACTGAGCAAGCAGGGCGTTGACACTCATCGATCCTGGATACGTGTGGGGCACCTACACGCCGGTTAGGCTCTGACATCAGAATGAAAGGCAAAAATCGTGTCCAACCAAAATTAACTTTGAAATTCCCTTAAATCCCCTAAAAAGCACCCTAAAATGGTTTTAGTTAATTCTGCAGAATAATTCTTACAGACGTATAAGTTTGAAAATCACTGAACTTGACTGGAAGGGAATTCTGCGCATAGATTTAGGGCTTAATATAAGAAAACTGTCAATACAGTTGGGTCCGGAATAGAGGTGAAGAATCCCTATTTCCCTGCTGAGTCCCTGCATTTTATTTCAGTACTCAGCCTCTATAACTTTAAGCCCGGGCAGGAGGTTTGCTGTCTGAGGACTGACTGAGATGGAGGACCTCCTCTTACCTGTGGTCCGTGAAGGGCAGAGCCTCACTTCAAGAAGGACTTTGAATGTAGGCTACTGACAAGATCTCTGGGAACCTTGCATTTTTAAAAAAAAATAATTAATTTTTGGCTGCGTCGGGTGTTCCTTGTTGCACGCGGGCTTTCTCTAGTTGCAGCGAGTGGGGGCTGCTCTTCATTGTGGTGCCGGTTTCTCATTGCGGTGGCTTCTCTTGTTGCGGAGCACAGACTCTTGGCGCGTGGGCTTCAGTAGTTGTGGCATATGGGCTGAGTAGTTGTGGCTCGTGGGCTCTAGAGGGCAGGCTCAGTAGTTGTGGCACACGGGCTTAGTTGCTCCACGGCATGTGGGATCTTCCCGGACCAGGGCTCGAACCTGTGTCCCCTGCGTTGGCAGGCAGATTCTTAACCACTGCGCCACCAGGGAAGCCCGAACCTTGCATTTTTGATGCCATTAACAAGACTGATTAGAACTCTGAAGACATGGTCCCGTTCTCTTCAGCGTCCCCAAAAGGATTTATCTAAACTGCCCTGCTGCCCTTCCCCACCCAACGCCAGGCACAGAGTCTGGGCACACTCATCCCAGGCCACCTGTAGCCAGCAAGCCTGGGCTGGGGAGCTAAAACCCACCTCCTCCTGGCCTTTATACCACCAGCCCCAGACCATTTCCCGATGGTATTTCTGCTGCTTTGGGGACCTACTAAACCCAATTCCACAGCAATCCTTCAAGCACTGCAGAAGACCTGAGTAGACACTTTTGAGTTCCACCGTTTTATTCAAGATAAAGGTGGAGGGAACCGCCTTTGAGTCCAGGGTGTAGCTTGACATTGCCCGTGATACCTCAGAATGGATCAGAATCACTTAATTCCTTCAGAATGGTTGGAGCCCAAAGAGACTAACGTGAATTGCCCGTGTTAGACTGAAGGGTGGGATGACAGGTTTCACGAAAACCAACAGGTATCAAATGGAAGCAATGCACTCTAGACTGCTGAAACAGGGCCGAGAGGCGTCCCACCAGCCCTGGGACGGGAGCTGCCTGCGATGTGGCCGCCTTCTGGCTCCGAGTCCCCTTTGCCAGCCCTGAAGGGCTGTAACACAGGTAACACAGCCACGAGACTCGCAGCTTGACGGGACAGATGGCCCAGCTGTTTTTTACCTCTGCAGCTTTAGCTAAATTATGGAGGCTGAGATATGCAGAGAAACATCTTCAGGAAGTACACACGGGAGGTGCAATAAAGCACTTCTGGGGCTACGTGGGCTCTGTTTGTTCAGCAGTTTGTAAGGTAAAAAACACATCAGAGTGAACCACTTTTCCTCCAGATTCTTATCTTGCTTGGTTTTATTGCTGTCTTTGGGCTTTTGAACACTCAGCTCTTTTTCCTCGAATACAATTTAAATTATGAGTTGGGTGGGGAGGAGGGGAAAACGGTTAGCGTTAGAATTTGATAGCGCAGTGCGTGCTGCGGGGCCATGGGTCCTTGTGCCGCAGGAGACCTGTGGGGCGTCCTTCCCGGAAAGGCCTCTGCCGTCCTAACTCAGCATCTGCCCAGACGCTGGGAACGGCCGGAGCAGGCGATGGAGCCGGGCTGGAGGAGGGGCGCTGACCGCTTAGGGGGTGGCCTCCGTCACGGCCCCCCTGGTCACTCCCGATCGCTCAGCAAGAAAATATAGCTGATGATGGCGTCCGGAGAGAGAATAAGAGGGCTGGGTAGGGGGCTGGAGAGAGAGAGGCATGGGGCAGGGGACAGGAGTGCAGGAGGAAGAGAAGGGAGCTGAGCAGGAAAGTTCTAGAGAGCTGCCTTCCTAACTGGGACATGGCTGCCGTGAGGGAAAACTGACAAATCAGGGAAGTTTGGCAATGGATCATGGCTCATATAATCACGGATTATACACTCGGGAGCTTTTCCCTGCGGCGGGCAGAGTCCACAGGGGGCGGGCCGGCCAGGGAGAGGCCGCAGCCCGTCCGGGGCCTGGGCATCCGGCTCCGCCCAGGCCGGGCTTGGGCCCGAGCTCGGCAGAGCCCTCGCCTCAGGCTTCTGGCTCCTGAACGGGACCCTCTGTCTGGTCGGTTCAGCGAGCAGGTGTGTCCCCCTTGGGCCAGGTCAGCGGTCAGGGTGGTGGCCGAGGCCCACCTGCTGTAGGAGAGCCGCTGTCCTGCGGGTTCTCGGCCACGGTCAGCCACACCTCTGCCCAGCCCAGCTGTCGCCCTGACGTGGACCTGCGCGTGGAACCGCTCCCGACGCGCGGGTGCTGACCCTGGGCCAGCGCTCCCCACCCGGCTGGGCAGCTTGCAGGCGCGGGGCTGGAGGGGCCTGGACGCGTCTTCTCAGGGCTTTCCCCACTGAGCCCCCCGACCAGGCAGGTCAAGGCCTGGGAGCAAAACTCCCTGGAGGAGGGACGTCTGCACCCTCTCAGGAAGCCGAGTCCCGTGCTGTCCCCCCAGCTGTCAGGGCCCACACCCGGCCCTTTGGTCGCAGCGGGGCACCCCCCCCCAACAGGCACCTTTTAAAATTATTTTTTCCTCTTTATTGTTAGAAAATTCAAAAGTGCACAAGTGAGTTCACACCACGTTCTGCGCCTGCAGAATGGTTTCTCACCTTCGCACACAAATGGGGCTGGAGCTCCTTCCCCGGCCCAGAACCTGGCTGGTTACAACGGGTGACTGTCCCCGGGCTGTCACAGCCTGTTCAGTGAGCATCCTTCCAGGGACCCTGCGGCTGTGCCCTCACCCGCTGCTGGCTGGAGGCTGTGACGATCCAGGCCCCCCGCTGAGTTATGACGTGCTAAACAGTGTTGCAGAAGAAGCCCTCGGTTCCCCTCCAGATCCCCCGTCCCCCATCCTCTGCCCATGCACGTGTACGGTTCTGTTCGATGGGCAGCAAACATCTGGGGAGCCGGAGTCGCAGGCCATCAGAAAGGCGATTTCACAACCAGGGCCTGGCTCACAGACTTCAGTGCTTGGAAGAATCGCCTGGAGAGCTTGTAACACACAGATCTCCACGCCCGGCCCAGGAACTCTGCATTCCCTGGGCAGGCGGGCGCTGAGAGAGGCGGCCTGGCACCCAGCCACAACGCCCTCCGCCTGGCCCCGCTCCCCGTCCTGCCTCAGTGGCCTTGGCTTCCCATGGAGGCCGCGACCTGCCGGGCCCTTTTGCCGGGCCTTCATCGCGAGGGGGGGAAGGGTCTCCGGGCTGTCGCAGAAGCAGCAGGAGAAGGGGAGGGTGTGGGTCCTGCACTACCGCTTTCAGGCCCCGCAACCGTGGGCCGCTGTCCCCCTGAGCCCTGGCCTCCTCCTCCTGTGACCTGCGATGGCCCCCGGGCCTTGCCCATGGGCGGTGGTGGGATGAGGATGCGGAGGTGCCGGGGATCCTGTCTCGGCCCACAGTGAGCCCTCGAGAGTGACCGTGAAAACCACGGCTCAGCAGTCTGGTGTGATCTCGTCACTTACGAGTCCCCAGCTGCGGAGTGTGGGACGGCAGCTGCCGGCCTCTGGGGTTTGAGGTGCTGTTCACATGACATGAGGCACGTGGAGTGTCCAGTGTCCGCCAAGCCCAGGTTATGTGGCCAAAACCACGAAGCACCATTTCAACCGTTTTACAGTTTTGTCCTATGCTCCTTTCCGTCTGAAGGTCTTTGTTGTGACACAATTCAAGCACGTACAGATGTAGAGAGATAGCACAGGGGACCTTCTGATATACCCACCACCCAGACTCAACAGTCAGCAAGCCTTGGCCGCCCACCATCTTCTCCTGGCTGGCGCCGGGCTCAAAAGCCGGGGGGCAGAGGTGGGAGCCTTGGGGCAGGCATCTGGGTGGGTAGATGCTGCATGCGGTGGGCACGTTCCTGGGTTCCCCGTGTCCTGACAAGTTGGAGAGAGAGGCGGCAGGTGTGGAGGGGGCCTTGGTACCTGGAGCCCCTGCTTCGGGGTCTTAGCCAGGTTGTCAGGGTGTGATCGTGGGCAGATGACTTAACCTTTCCATCTGTAAAAGGGACACACTCGTCCTGCCCAGCAAATTAGCTGAATTCATGCTTTTATCAAAAGACCTGAGAAACAGAGGTCTACCCGTTTTAGGAGCTGTTTCCCATGCCTCCCCCCAACCCCACCAATAAGAAGGAAACATCCCGATAATCAATGAACTTTTACATGCCCTACTGAGTATGTTATACCGAGACACTTAGTAAAAGTGATATGAACGTTAAAGAGCTTGTAGGAATTTATTGATGGCTAGGGAAACAATTACTAATCTAAACCAATTTCATTGGAAAACAGAGGGAATGGCAGGGGAGTGTGGTCTGTGGAGGGACATTCCTCCTGGGGAAGCAGAAGGGCTGTGAGCAGGACTTGCTGAGCTGAGCCCACGCGGTCAGAACACCTCACCCAGGGCAGCTGGATCCTAACTGGACTCATCTTCAGGCTGCCTTCCTTGCAGCACCTCGAGGCCAAAGAAGAGTTTGCATTTTTGTGTTCCATGTCACACGCTATCAGTAATTAACTCTGCCTCCCCCCAGATGCCTTTGCGGGAGGAAGAGCTTGGGAAAGATCTTTGTTTATTTATTTTTAAATAGATCTTTATTGGAGTATAATTGCTTCACAATACTGTGTTAGTTTCTGCTTCATAACAAAGTGAATCAGCTATACATTTACATATATCCCCATATCTCTTCCCTCTTGCGTCTCCCTCCCACCCTCCCTATCCCACCCCTCTAGGATCTCCCTGTGCTATGCAGCTGCTTCCCACCAGCTATCTATTTTACCTTTGATAGTGTATATATGTCCATGCCACTCTCTCACTTTGTCCCAGCTTACCCTTCCCCTTCCCCGTGTCCTCAAGTCCATTCTCTACGTCTGCGTCTTTATTCCTGTCCTGCCCCTAGGTTCTTCATAACCATTTATTATTATTATTATTTTTTTAGATTCCATATATATGTGTTAGCATATGGTATTTGTTTTTCTCTTTCTGACTTACTTCACTCTGTATGACAGACTCTAGGTCCATCCACCTCACTACAAATAACTCAATTTCGTTTCTTTTTATGGCTGAGTAATATTCCATTGTACATTTGTGCCACATTTTCTTTATCCATTCATCTGTTGATGGACACTTAGACTGCTTCCATGTCCTGGCTATTGTAAATAGAGCTGCAATGAACGTTTTGGTACATGACTCTTTTTGAATTATGGTTTTCTCAGGGTATATGCCCAGTAGTGGGATTGCTGGGTCGTATGGTAGTTCGATTTTTAATTTTTTAAGGAACCTCCGTACTGTTTTCTGAAGTGGTTGTATCAATTTACGTTCCCACTAACAGTGCAGGAGGGTTCCCTTTTCTTCACATCCTCTCCAGCATTTATTGGTTGTAGATTTTTTTGATGATGGCCATTCTGACCACCGTAAGGTGATACCACATTGCAGTTTTGATTTGCATTTCTCTTATAATTAGTGAAGTTGAGCATCTTTTCATGTGCCTCTTGGCCATCTATATGTCTTCCTTGGTGAAATGTCTATTTAGGTCTTCCACCCATTTTTTAACTGGATTGTTTTTTTTTTTATATTGAGCTGTTTGCATATTTTGGAGATTAATCCTTTGTCTGTTGTTTCACTTGCAAATATTTTCTCCCATTCTGAGGGTTGTCTTTTTGTCTTGTTTATGGTTTCCTTTGCTGTGCAAAGCTTTTAAATTTAATTAAGTGCCATGTGTTTATTTTTGTTTTTACTTCCATTAGTCTAGGAGGTGGGTCCAAAAAGATCTTGCTGTGGTTTATGTCAAAGAGTGTTTTTCCTATGTTTTCATCTAAGGGTTTTATAGTGTCTGTTTTTACATTTAAGTCTTTAATCCATTTGGAGTTTATTTTTGTGTATGGTATTAGGGAGTGTTCTAATTTCGTTCTTTTACACGTAGCTGTGCAGTTTTCCCAGCACCACTTATTGAAGAAGCTATCTTTTCTCCATTGTATGTTCTTGCTTCCTTTGTCATAAATTAGGTGCCCATATGTGCGTGGGTTTATCTCTGGGCTTTCTATCCTGTACCATTGATCTATATTTCTGTTTTTGTGCCAGTACCATACTGTCTTGATTACTGTAGCTTTGTAGTATAGTTTGAAGTCGGGGAGCCTGATTCCTCCAACTCCGTTTTCCTTTCTCAAGACTGCTTTGGCTATTCGGGGTCTTTTGTGTTTCCATATGAATTGTAAAGTTTTTTGCTCTAATTCTGTGAAGAATGCCATTGGTAGTTTGATAGGGATTGCATTGAACCTGTAGATTGCTTTGGGTAGTATAGTCATTTTCACAATATTGATTCTTCTAATCCAAGAACATGGTATATTTCTCCATGTGTTTATGTCATCTTTGATTTCTTTCTTCAGTGTTTTATAGTTTTCTCAGTACAAGTCTTTTGCCTCCTTAGGCAGGTTTATTCCTAGGTATTTTATTCTTTTTGTTGCAGTGGTAAATGGGAGCGTTTCCTTAATTTCTCTTTCTGATTTTTCGTTGTTGTTGTATAGGAATGCAAGAGATTTCTGTGCATTAATTTTGTATCCTGCAACCTTACCAAATTCATTGATTAGTTCTAGTAGTTTTTGGGTGGCATCTTTAGGATTTTCTATGTATAGTATCATGTCATTGACAAACAGTGACAGTTTTACTTCTTCTTTTCCAATTTGTATTCCTTTTATTTCTTTTTCTTCTCTGATTGCTGTGGCTAGGACTTCCAAAACTATGTTGAATAAGAGTGGTGAGAGTGAACATCCTTGTCTTGTTCCTGATCTTAGTGGAAATGCTTTCAGTTTTCCACCATTAAGTATGATGCTTGCTGTGGGTTTGTCATATATGGCCTTTATTACGTTGAGGTAGGTTCCCTCTGTGCCCATTTTCTGGAGAGTTTTTATCATAAATGGGTGTTGAATTTTGTCAAAAGTTTTTCTGCATCTACTGAGATGATCATATGGTTATTATTTCTTAATTTGTTAATGTGGTGTATCACACTAATTGACTTGCATATATTGAAGAATCCTTGCATCCCTGGGATAAATCCCACATGATCATGGTGTATGATACTTTTAATGTGCTGTTGAAATCTGTTTGCTGGTATTTTGTTCAGGATTTTTGCATCTATGTTCATCAGTGATATTGGTCTATAATTTTCTTTTTTTGTGATATCTTTTTCTGGTTTTGGTTTCAGGGTGATGGTGGCTTTGTAGAATGAATTTTGGGAGTGTTTCTCCCTCTGTAATTTTTTGGAAGAGTTTGAGAAGGATAGGTGTTAGCTCTTCCCTAAATGTTGGATAGAATTTGCCTGTGAAGCCATCTGGTCCTGGACTTTTGTTTGTTGGAAGATTTTTAATTATGGTTTCAATTTCATTACTTGTGAAATGTCTGTCTATATTTTCTAATTCTTCCTGGTTCAGTCTTGGAAAATTGTACCTTCCAAGAATTTGTCGATTGCTTCATGGTTGTCCGTTTAATTGGCATATAGTTGTTTGTAGTAGTCTCTTATAATCCTTTGTATTTGTGCAGTGTCAGTTGTGATTTCTCCTTTTTCATTTCTAATTTTATTGATTTGTGTCCTCTCCTTTTTTTTCTTGATGAATCTGGCTAAGGGTTTATCAGTTTTGTTTATCTTCTCAAAGAGCCAGCTTTTAGTTTCATTGATCTTTGCTATTGTTTTCTTCGTTTCTATTTCATTTGTTTCTGCTCTGATCTTTATAATTTCTTTCCTTCTACTGACTTTGGGTTTTCTTTGTTCTTTCTTTAGTTGTTTTAAGTCTGTAGGGTTAGATTGTTTATTTGAGATTTTTCTTGTTTCTTGAGTTGAGATTGAATTGCTATAAACTTCCCTCTTAGAACTGCTTTTGCTGCATCCCATAGGTTTTGGGTCGTCGTGTTTTCGTTGTCATTTGTTTCTGTGTATTTTTTAATTTCTTCTTTGATTTCTTCAGTGATCTCTTGGTTATTTAGTAGCACACTGTTTAGCTTCTGTGTATTTGTGTTTCTTACACTTGTTTTCCTGTAATTGATTTCCAGTCTCAGCATTGTGGTCAGAAAAGATGCTTGATACGGTTTTAACTTTCTTAAATTTTCCGAGGCTTGATTTGTGACCCAAGATGTGATCTATCCTGGAGAACATTCCATGTGCACTTGAGAAGAAAGTATGTTCTGCCACTTTTGGGTGGAATGTTCTATAAATATCAATTAAATCTATCTGGTCTGTTGTGTCACTTAAAGCTTGTATTTCCTTATTTATTTTCTGTTTGGATGATCTGTCTACTGGTGTAAGTGGCGTGTTAAAGGACCCTACTGTTATTGTGTTACTGTCGATTTCTCCTTTCATGGTTGTTAGCATTTGCCTTATGTGTTGAGGTGCTCCTATGTTGGGTGCATAAACATTTATAATTGTTATATCTTCTTCTTGGATTGATCCTTTGATCATTGTGTAGTGTCCCTCCTTATCTCTTGTAACAGTCTTTATTTTAAAGTCTGTTTTATCTGATGTGAGTATTGCTACTCCAGCTTTCTTTTGATTTCCATGTGCATGGAACATCTTTTTCCATCCCTTCACTTTTCAGTCTGTATGTGTCCCTAGGTCTGAAGTGAGTCTCTTGTAGACAGCATATATATGGGTCTTGTTTTTGTATCCATTCAGTCAGTCTGTGTCTTTTGGCTGGGGCATTTAATGCACTTACATTCAAGGTTATTATTGATATGTATTTTCCTATTACCATTTTCTTAATTGTTTTCTGTTTGGTTTTTTGGGTCTTTTTCTTCTCTTGTGTTTCCTGCCTGGAGAAGTTTCTTTAGCATTTGTTGTAAAGCTGGTTTGGTGGTGCTGAATTCTGTTAGCTTTTGCTTGTCTGAAAAGCTTTTGATTGCTCTGTTGAATGTGAATGAGATCCTTGCTGGGTAGAGCAATCTTGGTTGTAGGTTTTTCTCTTTCCTCGCTTTAAGTGTATCCTGCCATTCCCTCTGGCCTGTAGAATTTCTGCTGAAAAATCAGCTGATAACCTTATGAGGATTCCTTCGCATGTTATTTTTTGTTTTTCCCTTGCTGCTTTTAATATTTTTTCTTTGAATTTAATTTTTGTTATTTTGATTAATATGTGTCTTGGTGTTTTTCCTAGGGTTTATCCTTTATGGGACTCTCTGTGCTTCCTGGACTTGGGTGACTATTTCCTTTCCCATGTTAGGGAAGTTTTTGACTATAATCTCTTCAAATATTTTCTCAGACCCTTTCTTTTTCTCTTCTTCCTCTGGGAAGCCCATAATTTAAATGTTGGTGCATTTAGTGTTGTCCCAGAGGTCTCTGAGATTGTCTTCAATTCTTTTCATTCTTTTTTCTGTTCCTTGGCAGTTACTTCCACCATTTTGTCTTCCAGCTCACTTATTCGTTCTTCTGCCTCTCTTATTCTGTTATGGATTCCTTCTAGTGTATTTTTCATTTCAGTTATTGTGTTGTTCATCGCTGTTTGTTCTTTAGTTCTTCTAGGTCTTTGTTAAACGTTTCTTGTATTTTCTCATCCGTGCCTCCATTCTGTTTCCGATATTCTGGATCATCTTTACTATCATTACTCTGAATTCTTTTTCAGGTAGATTGCCTATTTCCTCTTCACTTATTTGGTCTTGTAGGTTTTTACCTTGCTCCTTCACCTGTGACATATTTTTTTGCCGTCTCTTTTCTTTTTTTTTTTTTAACGAGTGGGATTGTGTTCCTGTCTTACTGGTTGTTTGGCCTGAGGCTTCCACCACTGGAGTTTGTAGGCTGTTGGGTAGAGCTGGGTCTTGGTGCTGATGTGAGGAACTCCATGAGACCTCACTCCGATGAATATTCCCTGGGGTCTGAGGTTCTCTGTTAGTCCAGTGGTTTGAACTTGGAGCTCCCACTGCAGGAGCTTTGGCCCAACCCCTGGCTCGTGAGTTGAGATCCCGCAAGCCGTGAGGGGCGGTGAAAAAAGGAGAACAATAGCAAAGTAAAAAATAAAATTAGAGTAGGAAACTAACAGATATGCTAGAAAGACTATAAAAATAAAAATATAGGTGAATCAACAACTGGAAGGTACATCAGTACCGCAATAGTAAAAAAGAGGAGGAGGGAAAGGAATGAAAAAGAGGGGAAAAGGCCTTGGCTGTGGAGGGCGGGGCCTAAGCAAGGGTGAGGTTTGGGTGGTGGGTGGGGCCTATGCTTAGGACCCACAGGACTGGAAAAGGCCCTGGGGGCCGTGGGGGGGTGGGGCTTAGGCTCAAGGAACAGAAGGGGCCCAGGCGTGCCCCCACCCCTGGTCTCAGAGGGCAGGGGACCTCACCTGGGAGCCCAGCAGGCTTCCTGGGCTCGAGTGGGCGGGGCTAACGCATGCATCCTCTCCCGCTCCTCCCGGAGGGGCCCCTCCCGCCTGCCTCTCCTGATCTCCCCGGCCTCAGGGGCGCCGATCCTGTCTGGCCTCTATTTCTCCTCTCCCCTCAGTACCCCCAGTCCTACCGGTTCACTTGGGGGTTCCTCCCGTCTCCTTGGGTGTCAGGATCCCCCACCAGCAGCTGGCAGGCGCCCTAGTTGTGGGGAGACGCTGACTCCGCGTCTTCCCACACCGCCATCTTGACTCCTCCTAGATCTTTAAATGAACATAAGAGTCATGTGTCACCTGCAGCATCTTAGGGCTTTCTGTAAACTCCTTTAATTCTTGGCACAGCCCTGTGAGATAGGGGCTACTGTTACCCCGTTTTACAGGTGAAGAGGCTGAGGCCAGGGGGCTTCGTGGCCAGCCTGGGATCCACATCTGGTGACCACCTTGCTGCTACGTCCACATCCCCTTCTCTTGCCCTCCCTGGCTGCTTCCTTGGGCACTGTGGGCCTGGAAACTTTGTGGTCAGATTTCTCAGTCTCCCAACTGTGGTGCTGTCAGTGATTCCAGTGGGCGTGCTAGCGCTGTTCCTTCTGTCCCTTCTGTTCCCCTGGGCACCCTGCTTCCTGGCCCTGGTGATACCCGATCCCTGCCTGGCACCAGGCTCTGGAGGCCCCCAAGTGGGAGCCTGTCCCGTATCTGCCCTCCGGGTCACCGGTGTGGGCTCTGTGGCCAAATCCAATAAAAAACCAAGGAGTGGACATCTGGGATTGCAGACAGTGGCCAAGAGAGGCAGCCTTGCCATCTGAACTTCAAAAAGGGTTTCCTGAGGGATGATGAGACAAGAGAGGTGGGCGAGTGGTGGGGAACGGGCATCGGGAGGGGGCGGGGCCCGGGGAGGTTTGAACAGCTGCTCCCTGGCAGCCCTGACCAAAGCAAACGGCCAGTTCCTGCCGTGCCCACTGAGTGGTCACCCCAGTGAACCCAGCCCTCACACCGGGCACGACACCAGGAGGCCTCTCTGCAGGCCCAGGGCCCTAGGCTCCGCCTCCTGTGGTGCTGAGCCCACGTGGCAGAGGTGATGCCCACGTGCAGATGCCGACACACCCGCGCTCGCCCTGGTGAATGAGGCCTCGGCTGAAGGGAAGGCTGTCGGGTGGGCTGGGAGGGGCAGGGCCCGTTCATTCCTGCTTTTCTGGCTGAGCCCTCAGGCGGTCTCCTGGGGACAGTTAACACGTGTGTCCTGGGGGCTCAGAGCCCGTGGTCCTTTCCAGCGAGTGGCCAGGGCCTGAAGTGAATAGGTGCCTCGATTTTGAGGGCTGACGTATTTAGCAAGTATTTCTGGAGCATCCTCTGGTGCAGTCGGAGACCGTCCTGTCTTGTAGGAGGAGTTGCTCGGGAAGGAGGCGGTCGCCTGCAGAGCGTCGGGTGAGGGTGAGCGCCGGGAGGTGGCCTCCCGAGGGCGCTAGACGGCAGTGTCCACTTCCGGGCCTCAGCCGCTGCGTCCTGGGCTGTGGCCCTGGGGGCGCTGCTGGGAACCATGTGGGGTCCCCTGAGGGTGCTGGCTTCAGACTCCACCAGCGCCGTTCCCTGCTCGCTCCTTTGTACTCTGTCTCCTCCAGCTCTCGCTGGCCAGGGGGCCAGTGCAATGTGCCCAGAGGCTCCCAGAAGGTGGACAGTGAACCTGGCGAGAGCTGCGTTGCAGCTCCTGGGCCCACGCCCTTCCCAGGATCAGCATCACCGCAGAGTCCGCTTACCATCAGGGTCCCGTGGCCCTGCCGTCCAGCTGCCCAGCACTCCCTGCCGGGGCCGGGTGGTTCTCAACATCTTCATTCGCCCAGGAACAAGGGCACGTGCACATTTGGGGGCTCTCTCCTCTGAGGACTTGGGATGAAGATTTTTGGGGGGGGCTGGAGCTTAAGAAAAAGAATACAAAGTTTACTAAAGCTATTTTTTTTAGGATGAGAAGAGAAAAACCTCATCAAATTACAAATTTTAAAAAGCTGACAGATAACCACAAACAGAAGTGGACGTGGCTGTGAATCAGCTGCCTGGTTCAACCTGACCTTTTTCTTATGTTTCTTTACTTCCACAAGCGTTTTGATTTTGTAACGTCATTTTCTGTAGAGAGAATAGAAAGATGACGCAGTGTCCTGGGCTGCCAGGATGGGGTGGCCTCTTTTCCCATCACCTCAGGGAGCCGGGCTTTGGGGCCAGGTGACCCCCTGGCCAGTCTGAGCCACCCAGCAAAGGGCACCAGCACCCCCGTCCTCTGGGTCCTGGAGAACTTGGTTCCAGAATTAACCAGGGCAAGATGCAAAGAGAACTCCCTGACGTGGGAGAACAGAGGAGGCCTTTCCCGGCCTAGTCTCGGGGGAAATGTGTCTCCATCTGGCAGTTGATGTATTTCCTTTTTCCAGCTGCACTTTCTCTCATACCTGGTTTGTGAACTCCTGCCCCAACCTCAGATTCACAACTCTGGGTGTGTGTGCATTTTCCCCTGGAGAAGGAAGCCCACTGTGCTGTCAGACGTCTTCTGGCTCTGGTACTCTCAGAGTCACAGAGACTGCCCTGGGCCTATTCTCTTTCTGGCTGCAAACAGGACCAAGTCTTTCTCCCTCACGTATCCTCTGTAATAATCTTCTTAGAGACCAGTGCTGATCAAGCCGCACTCCCCTCAAAAGTCTCCGAACGGCCCCCCCATTGCCTTCCTTGTATGATTCCAACACACTGGCCAGTGTTCACGGTCACGGCCGCCCCAGCCTGGCCCTGACCTACCTTCCCAGACCTACGTCCTGTCCACTTTCTTCTCATGCCCTGGGCTCAGGGCTCCCTCTGCTGGCTTGCCCTCCTCTTCCTGTCGCCTGAGAACCTGTCAGTCAGGGTCCAGCTCACATGCCACCTGCTCCAGGGAGCCTTCCCTGATACTCAGAGACAAATGATTCTCTTCAGCTCAAAGCTCCTTATAAGTGGCCTTTGCCTCCCTGTCCAGCCTCGTGTAGGACATTCCTGGTGCACAGTCCCGCTCCTCGAGTGCAGAGATTGCCGTTTGCGTCATCTTCGCACCCACCGCAGTGTGTGTTGAACAAAGAATTCTCCCCTTTTGATAGAGGAAAGCATCAGCACTCAGAGAGGTTAAGTGATGCTCACAGGGGTTAAGTTATTTGCCCAAAGGCCCTCAGCTGGGGAGTGGTGGAGTCAGGTCGGCATCCCCTGCACCCAGACGTGGGGTCTCCACGACTCAGAGCCTGATGGGCCCATTTGAGGACAGCACAGCCTTGTGCCCAGGGCCTCTGCTGGGTCATGATCCTGAGGGAAGGGAGAGCTCGGAGGGGCCCTTTAAACAGTCGGTCCAGGTGCTTCTCGGGCCTCCCCTGGAGATGAGCGCGGGGAGGGGAGAGACGAGGAAGAGCCAGGTGGGGGGTGTGGGTCCGCCCTTCACATTGGCCTGATGGCTGTCTGCCGGCACGGTGGGTGCTGGCGAGGCATCTGCTGTTAGTTGGGATTTGGGTGCATGTGTATGTGCCAAACACTTGTACGTATTTTTAACCTTTATTATCAAAGTTTCACACATTCATGAAAGCAGAGCACCTAATACAGTGACACTGCCCCGCCCCCCCCATGTACCCAGCAAGGATGGACATCAGCTGATGTATGGCTTCCCACGTTCTGGATTCTGCCAAGTGCAACCCTGGGTGTCATTTAACATTTTCCCCTAGTCCTGTATTTCCTGTAAACTGGAAACTTGATTGGGCTCATATATATATATATATATACACACACACATATATATATGTATATATATAGTTTTTTCTTTTTTTAAAGAATACTTACTTTAGGGCTTCCCTGGTGGCGCAGTGGTTGAGAGTCCGCCTGCCGATGCAGGGGACGCGGGTTCGTGCCCCGGTCCGGGAGGATCCCACATGCCGTGGAGCGGCTGGGCCCGTGAGCCATGGCCGCTGAGCCTGCACGTCTGCAGCCTGTGCTCCGCAACGGGAGAGGCCGCAACAGTGAGAGGCCCGCGTACCGCAAAAAAAAAAAAGAATACTTACTTTACAGGAGGTGGTGTTATTTCCATCAAGAGCACACAGTGTTGTGAGCATTTTAAAGCATAACATATCTGAAAGTAGACCAGTGTTATCACACACATCTGAAAAAAGTGAAAACGTCACTTACCCAATAGATGCTAACTGGAAAATGAAGCCGTTTACTCTGGGTGGGGTCTTAATACAAGTTAGTCGATGAATTAGATAACAAATAAGAGACTGTAAGAACGCTGCTCGGTGATTGGCCTCCTGAAGTAAGAGGATTCCAGAGCTGGGTGCTTGTCTTACTTCAACGTGGCTGCCTGCTCAGCAGGACCGGATGTCAATATTTGGTGACATTCTGGGACATGTGATGGGTGTGTCAGGAGGAATCAGTACCAGCTTTTTCAAGGAGTCATACATGGCTTCCGTTCTACAACAAGAATTTGGAAAGTGTAGGAAGAGTCTCCCAGCTTCAACATTAAGTAGAACAGGTGCTTCCAACCTTTGCTTTCAGTTCAGAGGGGGTGGTGGAGTGGAGGGGGAAGGAGTGACAGTGTGAAACGTCTGTGAGTTGGGACCCTGTTGGTGGATAAGAACAGCAATAGAAGGTTCCACAGAAGGTGGTAGAGCCAGAGTTGGGATGGCAGCTCATGGCACTGTCTTGACCCTGACAGTCACATGCCCTCGAGTGAGCCTTCACTTCTGTCTCCAAATTGGGAGACCCCGTTCGTCTCCAGCCGACACTGTGATTTCCTAGAACACTGAGGCTTTATAGATCCTCCATCTTGGAGGCCATTTTATTATTATTATTTTTCTTTGTTGGCCTGGCCTCCCCAGTGAAAGGATTCTTTTGAACTCCGTGAAGCATCATGATAGACCCATCGTGGGGGCTTAGCATTCCTCGCTCGTGTAAACCGAGGCGTGAGTTCTGCCTGTGAAGTTGTTTAGGAACTTCGGAAGAAAGTTGCTGGAGAATTTCATTGCAAGATGCCAAAGTACTAAAAAGAAAAAAAAAAAAATCAGAAAGCAGAACGTCCCGCTGAAAATCCTTTTTGAGTTTCACTCCAACAGAGCGGCCCTCTAGGCCTCAGGACTGGCCAAGCAATAAAGATAAAAGCACTCCCTCTTCTTGGAAGGGCTTATCTGTGTCAGGTTTGGGGAAAAGCCAGCCGCCTCCCGGGAAGACGCCCGTGTTGGCGTCCTCACCGTGGACTTTACCAGGGCCCGTGTCCCCAGGTTCGTGACGTCAGTTCCCCTGTTCCCGTGGGGAGGGGCAGCGTTGGGTCGTTGAAGGGAGCACGCCCTGGAGGGGGCAGGAAGCATTTGCCGGGAGTCGGGCGCCAGCCAGGGCCCCTCCCCAGGCCCTCTGCACTTGAGATAGCTCAGGGAAACTTTCTCATTATCACTGTGACCTCCAGGGCCCCCTCGCTGCCAGTTAATCATTACCCAGCCGGGGCTGTATTCCTGGGCCTGTTTCTGCAGCCGGCTGGGTTTATTACTGGCCAAGGGGCCTTGGCGGGAGTTTGGACACAGGCCCCACTTGGGAAACTGGGTTGTCTGGGTGGTTCGTAGCCTCTCCCTCGAGCTGCCGAGAGGCCCTGAGCGCCCCGTGTCCCGTCCCGGAGAAAGCCTGAGGTGAAGGTGGGGCACAGGAAGCCCAGGCAGAGAGTAGAAGCCTCCGAGCTGGAAGGCAAAGAGGCCAGGATGAGTCCCGGCCGTGCACCTGGGGGGCTCTGCTCAGGGTCCAAGCAGCTGGGCCCCACTGGGCTTCCTGTTCTGAAACCCTCTCTTCCTCCTGGAATCCCCCTCCTTCTCCTCTATGTGTCCTCGGGGGAGCTGAGACCAGCCAGAGATGGTCGAGGCACCTATTGCAAAAGCAGGTCGACTTTCCCCAGTAGCATCTCCCAGCTTTCTTGATGAACATAACTAAGTCCTTAGTAATTAAAGAACGTTGGGGGTGAAGGGTCCGTCCCAGGGCCATCTGCCCAAGTGATGCCCCCTGAACGAGTCAGGCTTTACAGGAACGCCTGGCCCTGACCGAGTACAAAACCTGCAGTGTCCCCATCTCACCCATCAGCTGGTGCCCGTTAGCCACAGGGATGCTGCCCGTCTCTGCACCCCACTCTCTGTCTGCTTTCTCACCTCCTCCCCTCACCAGCCACCTCCTAGACCCTGGCCCTCCAGCCAGTGGCCTTCCCTAGACTGCCCGTCTTATTCACGGCCTAAAACGCCTTCCCTTCCTCAGAGCTGTTGAGTGGCATCTGTTCCCATCGGCCGTCAGAGCCGGGGCTGCACTGTAGTCCGCGCTCTGTTTGATCGAGTTGATTGGGTGATCTCCCTGGAGTTAGTGCCCGAGGCCGGGCCTGGGCTCCCCTTTCCTCTGTATCATCCAGGGAGCACCGGGCCCTTCTCCAAGCACAGGGACGTCACAGTGGGTGTGTGACACTGGGCTCTCTGCAGCCCTGGACCACATCTGTGTCCCTGGGAGATCTGGCTGGGTTGGGCTTGGTATTAGTGCTCTCAGCAGCCCTGGACCACATCTGTGTCCCTGGGAGATCTGGCTGGGTTGGGCTTGGTATTAGCACAGTGCAAGAGGGGACTTGAGATTCAGGGGGAGCCTGGGGCTTGGGCCCACGGAGACTCACAGCCCGTCCACCGCTGTCAGCCGGGAAGAGGGTGGTGGTGATGGCAACAGCCTCCCCTAGAGAGGGGCTTAGACATAGGCTTGACCAGAAGACCCTTCCCCCTTGCACCCCCGAGGTCATTTGGAGGCGGACCTCTGGTTTGCGCAGAGCACAGGTACCATTGCGAGGTGGTCACCTGACCTAGTGAGTGGCCTTCTCTAACACTGCCTTGTGCCCCCTTCCTCCTGGCCCTCGTTTCTGAGTTTGTGCGACAGGAGAATTTGTCACTACAGACGAAGCCTGCTTCCTCCCTTCTATTACATAGTTGATAGCATTAGTTTCCTCTGTGATTTCTTTTATTACCCTCAATTTTTATTAATCCCGTGGCTGCAGGTGATAACGACCTCATAAAATAATAACTGGGTGAACTATTGCTGGGAGGCCCGTTCTGATGAGTTAGATAACGTCTTTGTCCCCCCCGGAGTGAGGGGACTGCTGGGCACAGGGCAGGGGCTCATCAACGCGTTAGCATTGCTTCCAGGATTTACGATGATGGGTCCTCTCCTGCGACTGGCTTGCCCCGTGCTGAGAGCAGAGAAGGCCTCTCTGAGACCCATGAACCTCACAGTCGAGGGCTGTGATGCCAGTACAGCCAATGGGAAAGAAACAGAGGAGGTGCAGCACCAAAGGTGCAGTGCATCCTGGTTTCCCAGGGGGGAATCTGGATGCATTCAGCTGAGGAACTGCTGGGGCCAGTTTGACTAATCGACCACTCAAGACAGCCTGAGAAGGGGAGATAGCGCCTCACTGTGGGGTTAGCTGTTCTACCTGGGAAGCCCCAGATTTTCCTTAGAACCCACCTTATCCCATCACTGTCCTTGTATGCGTACAGAATGGTCTTTTCTTTAGCATCCCGCCCGCCACCACTGGCCTCACTGCCGCCTGCCCGGCAGCCCCAGCGTGTGTCCTTCAGAGGGAAAGGGCTTGAGGGGCACCTCCTGGGCGCGGACAGCTCATCCCAGCAGCCGGAGCAAGAGCTGAATCTTTCATGCTCCAGTGTATATTGTTTTCAGCCGAGGGGCAGGGAACAGACAGCACATGTTGGATCTTCGTGCTGGGGGTGCCGTCCCAGCCAGCCCCTCTGCTGCATGAGGCCACCGCGCCTGACCCTGATGCCCCGTCCTCCCCCAGGGTCAGAGGTCACGCATTGACCGCCCGGGGCTGGAGGACCAGGGCCTCTGGGGCAGGCCGAGGGCTGGGACACTCCCCGGCCTTCACTTTTCAGTGGGTTTGGCCCGAGCACAGGATGAGGCGGCCGGCCTGGGGGAGCTGGAAGAAAGGCGGGGTCACAGCCACGTCCCCGCACCTGCCCCGAGGGGGGTTCAGTGGTTACGCATTAACAGGGGGCCGGCCTCGTGGCGGGCCCAGGGCTGCCGTCGAAAGCCGCGCGGGTGTGTTTACAGCCAGCAGCCTTCCAATAAACGACCTCTCCTGCCACACACGCGCCCACCCCCCCTTTTCCTGTCAGCCTTGTCACCAAGCTGAGATGACAGGTGAGCAAACAGCAGGGGCGATGGGCCAGGAAAATCCCTGTGCCTCCGCAGGGCCACAAAGCTCCCTGCACCTGACCTGGGCTGCTTTATCGCCTGGGAACAGTCTGTGCAGATAAAGGATCTGCTGGGGATGGGGGCCCAGGAGGGGACGGACGAGGGGTGCAGGGGAGGGTGGCTGCGAGGAGGGATACACTTCATCTCTCCGCCAAGGAGCCTTTGAGTTTCTTTTTTTTTCAGTTTTTAAATTTTTTGTTGGAGAAGAGCTGATTTACAATGTTGTGTTAGTTTCAGGTGTGGAGCAAAGTGATTATACACATACAGTTATACACATCCACGTATCCACTCTTGTTTAGATGCTTCTACCACATAGGCCATTGCAGAGCACTGAGTAGAGTTCCCTGCGCTCTACAGCAGGTCCTTACCTATTTTATATATAGTAGTGTGTGTATGTCCATCCTAATCTCCCAGTTTATCCCCCCCCATCCCCTGGTAAACATAAGTTTGTTTTCTACATCTGTGACTACTTCTGTTTTGTAACGAAGCTCATTTGTACCCTTTTTTTAGATTCCACATATAAGCGGTATCATATGATGTTTGTCTTTCTGTGTCTGACTTACTTCACTTAGTATGACAATCTCTAAGTCCACCCATGTTGCCGCAAACGGCATTATTTTGTTCTTTTTTATGGCTGAGTAACATTCCACTGTGTGTGTATATATATATATATACCACATCTTCTTTATCCATTCCTCTGTCAGTGGACACTCGGGTTGCTTCCATGTCTTGGCTATTGTGTATAGTGCTGCGGTGAACATGGGGGTGCACGTGTCCTTTTGAATTATGGTTTTCTCTGGGTATACGTGTGCCCAGGAGTGGTTTCTTGCACTAAGATGCCGAGAGGCACTGGGGAGGAGCGTCTGTAAGGGCCCAGGGGGAGTGTGGTGACAGGGGGCTTGGTGAATCTGAACCTCTGCAGTCGCGTGGGTGTTTGCTGTGGACGCTGCCTGAGGGGCAGCTGAGACTGGAGGCTCGTGTCAGAGCACGTCTGGGCCCTCAGATGCCCAGGGAGAGCGAGACCTGGAACTCCCGCCCCGTCGCCCCAGCCTGCTGCAGTTTCAGAATTCTGGGCCGTGAGATGAGGGAAGGACACATCAGGTCCTAAAACAAACCATGGCAAGTTTGGAGACCCCCAGAAGAGCCCCCTTGGTTCTCGGCCATAAATACGCACGAGGCATAGAGGTGGAGATGCGTCCATGTTTGTCCATGTCTGCCCTCCGTGTGTCCCTTCTGCCCACTCCTCTACTCCTCTGTCCCTTCCTCCTTCCCTGCTACCTTCTCTCCTCCTTTCCACATGTCTCTATTGAGCACCAGCTGTGTGCAAGGCTTTGCGTGAGCAGCAGGGAACACGGAGAGGAGTGAGCACGGCCCCTGCCTTGGGTGGCTCCCAGCCCAGATGGGCTGCCCCGATCCACGGGGGCCTCTGGGGTTTGGGGAAGGCGCCCCTCTGGGCAGACACAGCCTGTGGGCACAGGGCTGGGGGGACCAGGGGCACTCCATACCAACCAGGAAAGGACCCCCTTCCTCGGGGCAGCAGCTCCCCTGCCTAGGGCACAAGCGGGGTGCGGGCGGGTGGCTGGGAAATGTGGCCAGGTGTCCCCTCAGGGCACAGGGAGAGTGTGCTGAGCTTCCTCCCTGGCGTGGACCTAGCAGCCCACTGTGTCTGAAGGTGTCAGGATACCACATCCAAACTTAAAGGAAATTGTGATAAAATACATATAACGTCAAATTTACCGTCGTAACCATTTTTAAGTGTACAGTTCAGCAGTGTTAAGTACATTCACATTGTCGTGCCACCACCTCCAGAATCTGTCTGTCGTGTAAGACTGAAACCCTGTCCCCCCTGAACACGAGCTCCCCACTCCCAGCCCACCCCCCATCTCCCAGCCACCGGCCCACCGGTCTGCCTTCCGTCTCCATGAGTCGGACTGCTCAAGGGACCTCATACCAGTGGAATTGTCAGTACTCGTCTTTTTGTCACTGGCTTATTTCACTGAGTATAATGTCAGTGTCACGCATGTTGTAGCCTACGTCAGGATTCCCTGCCTTTTGAAGGCTGAATACTATTCCATTGCATGGACGCAGCACATTCTGTTTGTCCATTTGCTGGCGATGGACACTTGGGTTGCTTCTACCTTTTGGCTACTGTGACTAGTGCAGCTCTGAACACAGGTGTACAAATATTCAACATCAACATCCGAACCTTTAAACGGTTTGGGAGCTCTCAACGTCTGCTGGATGAGGGACTCCCACACTGGCCTGGAAGGAAGGAAGGCTGGGTGCCAGGATGCTCGGAGGCCGCCCTGGGGTGCATGACGTCTGGTGGAAGAGGAGAGACAGCGCACAGGCGAGCGTGGCCAGCCCTCGCCTGCCCCCCACCGATCTGCACAGAGGAACATGCCATAACATCATGGCGAGTTTGCCCACCTTGACCTTGGCCTGGGATTGTTGGGCTGGGGTCTTTTTTGCCGTTAAGTAGGGCGTCCCTGTGCCCTGGTCTTCCTGGGACAGCCCCACATAACCTGTTATAGCAGCCCCTCCCTCCCTCTCATCCCATCCCTGCCTCTGACCTGCCGTCCCCCTCGCTCTGCCTCCCCTCTTCAGCCCGTTCAGTCGGGTCCAAGCAGAGTCAGGCTCGGAGCCTCAGAGACGAGGTTCACACCCACTGGCTGTGCTTGGAAACCCTGTATGTTGCCAGACCTCGGTTGCCTTGCCAGTGAAATGGGGCTGATAATCACATCCACTGTGTGTGTGTGTGTGTGTGTGTGTGTGTGTGTGTGTGTGTGTGTGTGTGAGAGTGAGTGATAACTAAATGGGCAATACTGTAAGAAAGAGAGTTGGCAGTTTGCAAGGGATCGAGCTGGGAGATGTCAGCGTGGACTATAGGAGCGGGAAGCGCCGACCTTCAGGGCAAAACCCAGGCTTCACACAGTCTCCTGTGGACGCGAAAAGCGCATGAACGTTACAGGCTACTTATCCTGAGCGCTAATAGGGAAAAATGCTGGCAACATCTCAAAATAATAATGATGGCAGCTAACAGTTGTTGAGGGTTTCCAAATGCCACCCTTGCACCGTCTCGTCTGTTCCTTACCGCAATCCAGCGAGAACCCCGATTTCGTCATCCTGATTTCATAGATGAGAAAACCGAGCACAGGGTTTGGCGCCCAAGGTCGCAGGAGTAGGAGGTGTGAGAGCTGGGCGTGGAGTCTGAGCGGTCGGTCGACAGGGAGCTTGTACCCTTGACCGGCGTACCGCCCTGCCCCTTGACTTCGGGAGATGCTGGGGCCTGTCCCACAGGGTGGGGCACAGAGCCCCCCCATCTCTCTCCCACAGCCCTCCTGACAGCCAGCCCCCTCCTCTCCCTGAGGCCACGGTTCAGGGCCCCGGAACGCCGTGGCCTGGAGACAGCACATCTGATGGGGTCTCCAGAAAGGCTACTTGGGCTGAATTCTCCATGAAAATCCAGCTCTGCCCCCTTGGTCCAGAAGCATTTGGGGACACTTCAGCTATGATCCTAAATGACATGGCCTGTTCACTAATGGGGTCCTGTGTCTTACGGGACCGTCAGTTCATTTCTGCCTGCCTCCGTGGGTTCCGGCCAGACCACTGTTGACCGGTACTGCTGACCAACACGCTGGGACATCTCAGATGCTGCCGGCTGTGTATCCTTGGTCCCCAGTTCCAGCTGAGCCCCGTCTCTCCTCCTTCTCCTCAGCTAGGCATCCCTAGCCCCAGTGCCTGGGACACTGAAGCCCCCCAGAGCCCAGCTGCCCATGGAGCCCGCCTGCCGGGCGCTGCTCTGGGCACAGAAGCTGAGCACGGGGCTGAGAGGACCACCATGGTTGTCAGCTCCCAGTGCTCGTGCTGGGGCAGGTGCTTACGAGGTTAGTCAAGGTGGCCTCCACCCTCTGGACGCAGAAACCTTGAGAGGAAAACACAGTGGACACACACAACACTCACACCACTCAGGGGCCCACGTGTGAGGATTTACTTTCCATTAAGCAATGAGGCAGGTGTGGACAATGTAGAGGGATGTGGGCTGAGCTCCCCGAAAGGTGAGCGCCAAGGAGGGGGGTGCAGGGGAACATGTCTCCCAGCTTGGGAACCTAGGGGAGAGAGGCTTCTGTGCAGGGGGGTAGCTCAACCCTGGGAGGCTTGTCCAGCAGCCCCCCGGAGGATCCGCCTTCTCATTTCTCTTTAGCTGGTCACCTGGTTGGCTAGGGCAGAAGAGAGGAGAGACCTGGAAATCTTCCCCCAATCAGTTCAGTTATCCCTTGACGCCTGCAGCATCTGCCGGTCTTGCTTCCATTCACCTACTCATCCTTCCACAGATGCCTGCAGTGTGCAGACAACAGCGTCCCCTGCCCCGAAGCATATCCGTCTTCCTGGAAGTTTCCAGTCACTCTCAGTGTATTTCCCTCTCTTGCTCTTGGCTTTCTTTATTTCTAGATTCTTTGAAGACCTCTGGTTTCAGTCACTCACCTGACACCTGCCCAGAAAAGTCAACTAAGAAAATTCCTGGAGAGTGTGGGAGTCGTGAGGACTCAGTCTACTTCTGCTAAACTCAGAGAACTCAATTTCCCAGAAAACAAAACAGAAGTTAAAATAAATATTAACAAAGTTATGTTTTGTGGTGTGCCATGAAAATGCTACTCTTCTCTTGGCTAAACTCAACCACAGAATATTAGTTTACTTTGTGGCATCAAATGACTCTATTTCTCCGTGACTGAATTTTTATGGTCACCCTGGCCCCTGCCCATATCAGCGCAGAGAATTTCGGGCAGGGGAGGGGAGGTGCTTTGTCCCTTATGGGTAAGGCTCCGAACAAATTCTGCTAATCTCAGGGTTTGGTGAAACTCTTTGCTCAGGAACTTTATGGCCAGTGGGAATTGATGGTTTGTGTTTGCTCTTCAAATAAAGGAACCTTGGAGGCAGAGAAGGGCATTTTCAGCGGAGCTGCTGAGTTTTGAAATCTTGAGCCCTCTCCCTTATCAGGCCTGTTTATTACAGGTTTCATAAATGTTTTATGAGGGAATGGCGAGGCCCTGCCGACTAGGGGTGGTGGCAGCTGTCTCCAACTTTCCACATTGTTGACAGGATCAAAGGACAGATCTACCACCTGATAAGATTGAGCGGATAAGATAGGGCGGAATCCCAAACTGACTTCTTGCCTCCACGCGCAAGGCAAACAAATGGGCTTGAAAGGGTACCTTTTTCTTTCCCTGCCTGGAGCCCTTTGTTTCCTGCATCATTTGTGGGACCAGCTGTACCTCCCAAGCAGCTCCTGTCCCAGTCACTGTTCAAGCCCCAAACAATTTCTCTTTAACGTTTTTAGAATTTTTAATAATGTTTATTTTACAGATTGCAAATTATCTGAGTGCTTTCGTCCGTCCGCACTCTGTTCATATGAGTGACACAAATTTTAATATACGTACAGTGGAAAAGGGGGAAAATGTGTGCATGGAAACAATTTATGGCCAAATCAATCATCTCTAGTATATTTATATTTTCACGTAGAGGAATTGTATTGACTTTGTTTCCAGTCACTGTTGACATTTTACTACAATCGCCTTGACGATCTTTGAGAATGGTCTTTTCATCTCGTTATTACTGGAAATTGGAAACTTCCTTTTATCTCTAGAAATCTCTCTCTCTCTCTCTCTCCTCTCTCTCTCTTTTTCTTGAGGCAGAGGGGAGGATTCTTTCCTGCATCAAAAGAAGTTTCTCTGATTTTCCAGAAGTGTCCTCGCCTTCTCTGCAGCCCACCTGGCCCTCTGCTCCTGGCTACGCTCTTGGTGTCGGGCCAGAGGGATGGGACTGAGGCATCTGCCTATCTCAGGATTGACTCTGAGAATATCAGCAGTGTTCCGGTGGTAACGCACACACGCGGGTAATTCTTCACAGCTGCCAGAGTGTGTCCACAGCAGCAGATGAAGGGACTGCTTTATAATCCGCGTTGTTCTAGAAAGGTTGGAAAGCGGATCCTGAGAAAACCTGTGAAGACAGCTCTGCTCACCTGGATTGGTGTTTCCGTCCTTCTAAGCTCCCTTTGCCCTGAGCCCCCCGATTTTTCTCTGCCGGGGTGCCCTCCCCCCCGACTCCTCCACAGCGCTGCCTCTTCTCCTTTTATCTCTCTTTCCAGTGCACCTGCTGTGTGTCCCGAGGCCTCTTGGAAAGCAAGCTGATGAACAAATCCCATTAAGGCGAGCCTGCTGGCCGGGCCTCTGGTCTGTCGTGCACCGCCCCTCCCTCAGTGTGCAGTTTGGAAGAGCGCCGGACGCCGGTGGTGAGATTAGCTGTTTCCTCCGTTAGGATCCCTCCACGTGCCCTCGCGCCCCGGCACGTTGATCCGGACCTTTGCTCTGTAAGCCGCGGTTGTCTTCTGAGCTTCTGAGCCCTCCGGCTCACCCTCCTGCACCTGGATGCAGGTACCGGTGCTCATGCCGGGACGGCTCCAGGGTCGAGAGAGCGGCCTTCCCCAGCTCTGGGCACGAGCTCGGGCCGGGGCCCCGTCGTCTTCTGAGTCGCCTTTGGGAGGGTGAAAGCCACACCCATGTTCCGTAGATGCTTCTCAGGTGGCGTGGGACCGTCATGGGGACTGAAGGACCGCCTTGGGTTGGGCCAGGCCTGAAAAGAGTGAGAAGAAGACACCTGGCAGAGGATTTTGGAAAATAAAAAGGAAAGATGGTTTTAAAAGACCCGTGTGTAAGTTCAGAAGCAGCAGTGTGTGCCTGGGGTAGATTAATTCACTCTCACGGGGCAGCCTCTCCTCCACAGCCCTGCACTTAGAACTGACCCAGAAAGAAGCCCATCGGAGCCCAGCCCCTTCACCTGTAGCCCATGCAGCAAAAGAGGCCTCTGGAGACAGCGCTGGGCGCCCCTCATCTCCTTGGGAACGAGGAGCGGGCACGGTGTATAAGGGTATATATATCTATCTGTTCAAATGCAGACTCCTGGTCAGCAGGATGCTAAGGTGGCCTGGAATCTACATTTGCGCCCAGGTGCCCTGCTGGGCACTGATGCAGGATGCGGCTCACCTTGCAAAGGCTGACCTGGCTCGACGGACGAGCCCTGAGAGAGGGGAGGGGGGGGAGCCGTCTTCCAGTCATTCCTCTGCAGTGTGACCTTGGACCAGTCTCCCTGCCTGGATGGGCTACAGGGTCCTCCAGCTTCCTCAGCTCCCACAACACGCCGTCCACACCAGCTTCAAAACTGGGGGAGTCTAGGTTAGTATCTAGGTATTTCGCTTGGCTCAGATCTGGGCAACTTCAGGGCTCTGAAGAGGGTCGTACCTTTATACTTCGATCCAGAAGGCCGTGTTGGCAGAGGGCTGGCTCTGCCCCGCCCCGTGGGTTCAGATGCCTGTCTGGGCCTGGGGCCCTGCAGCCAGCAGGCGAGTCGGCCACCCTGCCCACGTGGCCGTTACCCGAGCCATGCAGCTGTGCCCTCACACCTCATGAGCAGCGCTGGGGTTAGGCCACCTCTCATTCACTACAGCTGTGCGACCTTGGGTCCCTTCACGCCTCCTAGCCCCAGTTTCCGCTTCATTTAAGTGGGGATAATGATAAAAGGACCTTTCTGGTAGGGTTTCGTCGGGGGGTTATTTAAAGGAGTTAATACGCACGAGATGCTTATCCTGGTGCCTGGTACATAGTGAGTAACCGTTAGGTGACATTGTTGCTGTTGCCATTGTTATATCACTTTACGGTTTACAAAGAGCTTTCGGAAAAATTACAGGTTTGTGTGATTTTCATGAGACTCTTGGAGAAGATTCCATTATGCAGATCAAATAATCACGACTCAGAGAAGTTTCGGGAGTTTCTTTCTTTGGCCACCACACCAGGGGTGGTCTCTGATTCACAAGGATAATATCTAATTTGTGGCTGGTAGGGTCTCCTGTTTTGAAAGGATTGGGTTTGTGTTTGTGGAGTGCTTTGCACCCACAGCAGTCGGGGAGGGGTCGTGGTGACCGGCAGGCTGGCTGGCGGGGTTGCTGCATGCTGGGCGACCAACACCCTCTCCCCTCGCTCTGTCCTCACGTCCCCAGCCTCCATTCCCTGTTTGGATCAGGACGCGGGCGGACAAGCAGAACCAAGGACCACGAGGCCTGGTTGTGGGTCTGGAGTACCAGCTCCACGCTGGGAGCTCAGTGTCCAGAGTCTGGAGCCAGTGCTTCCCCGACCGGAGCTCCAGCCTGGGCCCAGCGGTCGGGGCGTGCCCGGGGCGTGGCGGAGATCGCCTGGAGAAACAGGTGGCTTCGCAGCACGGTGCGGCCGTGAGACAGCCTCCCCGGTGCTTCAGGCAGGCCCGGCCCTGGGGAGGCTCTAGGGGCAGAGAGGTGGGCACAGGCCTTCCCTGCTTTCTGTCCAGAACTGGCCAGCGCCTCTGACGAGTGCCATCCGTCCCGCAGAGAGCCTCTGCTTGAAAGCACTGCTGTGTTTGCCTGGTGGCCTTAGTTCTCAGCAAGTCAGGCCGGGAAGCACCAAAGGGTGTGATGCCACGTTCTGGACAGAGAAAACCTAAACCGACCACCACTCGGCGGGCACTGGGGAAACCTCAGCCTGACGGCAAAGCAAGTGAATGAGAATGAGTGACACCAGGCTGCTGGGTGCGGGCAGCGGTCCTTTTGGGGGTGTTGGGTGCATGGGCACCATATTGGCCCGAGAGCCCTCCGGTGGGGCTAGGTCATCGGCTCGAGACAATCCAGGAGGCAGTGTCCAAGTCCGGTGTTCCCGGCTGCTCTGTCCTTCTCGCCCCTGCAAAGCGCAGAGTGCAGGTTCCTGCAGGGGCTTCTAGAAGACTGTCTCCTTGTTGGAGGCCAAGCGGGCGCGGGGAGCTTGTGGGCAGAGCAGTACGGGCCATGGGCCACGGGCATCCCAGACCTGCCCTCGGCCAAGGAGGCAGCAGTGCCTGCCGATGGCCGGATGGCCTCCACCTCGGCCCCTGTGGCCCCGGCTTTTTATGGTCAAGTCCGAGGAGGGGGCTGGCCTCGGATTGGAGCGGGGTGGCGTTAAGGGAGAAGGCAGCTTTTATTATCCGCGCAAGTGTTTCCGAAACATTATCAACTCAGATTATTGGCCACAAATTTTCACCCGAAATCAGAGAGTAATAGGCTTTTACGGTGCAGTAAAAAGCGTATTCGCCGGTTCTAGGGTTGTCTCACTAGCTGTTTACTCCACCGTTTTATCAATATTGCCATAATTTGACACTTGTGAATAGAGGAAGATTGTAAAGTGTCCGTAGATCCTGTAAAGCGTGCTAAATAGAGATTAGTGTTACTCCTAAGTTTAAGCCCAGTGAAAGATAATCAAATTGATGGATGTGGCTGTAAATCTCCCTTTTATCAACTGCTCGCTCTCGTGCGGCCGTCTGGAGCCTTATTATTTTACAGCATCATTAATGCTCTGGCAGAATCAGCACTGGAAGCGGATGCTGCTGGCTGCAGCGTGGGGAGCCACCACGAGCCGTGAGCTATGCCCCCAAGTCTGCGCGGCCTCTCCCTCCCTTCCCCTCTCGACGGCAGCCCTGGCCGTGACTCGCATCTCCCTGCTGGGGCTGCCGGGTGCCGAGGGGCCAGCCCGCGCACACCCAGGCATCCCTCCGGCCCCTCGCCCCCTCCGGCCCTCTGGCTCTTTGGGGTGGGCCCTGGGCATCTTCAGTGGCTGCCACTTCTGGTACTCTTCCACGCAGCACTCTTCTAGAAACTCCTCTGGGACCTCTGCCTTCTGCACAGATGGTGTCACATGTGGCCAAATAATGCTGCTTCTGGGGAAGATGAAAACGGCCCAACCACGATCCAGTGGAGGCAGCTGAAAGGCAGACGTACTGTTAGCAGGTGTCACACCGAGAGGGGGTCCCTGGACTGCCTGTATCTGAGCGGCTCAGCCCTAGCCAGGAAGCTCTCTTCACAGAAAGGGCCAGTTGAAGTCTTTTCTGCCTTTGTCGAGGCTGCGGTGGCACAGGGGCTGAGCCGGGGGGTTGGCGCTGAGGCAGCAGGGCCGCAGGGCCGTTTCTCTTGGAGGATGTGTCTCTGGGGCTCCCATCCTAAGGGACAACAAGCAGGGCTCCCCCACTTCCAGCCCACCCTCTTCTCACTTCCACCAGCTGTTCTGAGCCTCGCCAAGGCCTGGGCCGAGCCTGTGGGCCCAGGACCTGCTCTGGTCAGGGGCACAGCTCCCAAACACGGAGCCCGTGTGTCCATCGAAGCTGGCCCGTCCTCCATCTGGTCCCTTCTCTCCAGGGCCACTGGGAAGAAGCGATTTGCGCACCTGCCGCCGCAGTGCACGGACCGTCGTCGGGTGGGCTTTGTGTCTCTGGCCTGACTCTGGTCTGGCTGCCACCTTGGGGCTCCAGGTACCACCCAGAGTCAGGTGGTGGCTCCCTGAGGTGTTAGTCCCCCTGGCCTCGCAGTGGCCCCGTCTGGCCTAAAAAGGGATTTCCTTCTATAATGGCAGTAGTTTTTCAATCCCAGCTGACCAGCACCTCACTGTTGATGCAGCAGAGAGCCTGGCGGCCAACCGTCTTCTGTGCACCTGCTCTCGACCTTGGCGGTGACCCTGAATCGGGTAACTGGGTTCAGGGCCTTCTGCCTGGCCTGGTGACGGAGCTGTGTTCTTAGGCCACTGGGCGAGCCTCGATCTTTGGCTGGCCTTGACCGGAGAGACTGGGACACAGAGAACAAGGAAATAGTTCTGCAGAAGACTCACCTGGGAGAGACCGGCTTGGCCACAGCAGATAAACACAATTTTTTTTTCTCCTTTTTATTGCTTAAAGCTAAGCTATATGTACCTTAGTTGGAATTAGCGGGCTAAAAGTTCAGGAGATAAGGAGCCTCTCCTTGGCAGGAGTGATCGGCAGGTCCAGCAGCTGGGGCTCGGTCCAGGGGCCTTGTCACCTTTTGAACTAGGGGCCCGGTTCCCCGTCTGTTTCACAGTCTCAGCAGCAGGGAACTTGAACAGAGATGCTGGACCTTGTCACCCGGGCTCCACCTCAGTGTACAGTACGGATGTGATTTTTGGTCCCTGATTCCAAGACGGGCTGGGCCACCAGAGGGGTTGCAGGGTCCTGCGGGCTGCCGGGCCTCAGGCCTGCCTGCAGGGAGCTCAGAACCCACAGTGAGGCCTAACAGCAAACTTGTAAAGCCCGCCTGCTCACGTGGGCTCAGGGCAGAGGAATTCTGAGCACTTGGGATCTCCTGGGGGCGCTTGTTAACGTGCTCTTCCTGGGGCCCCTCCCAGGCTGCTGTGCGGGCACTCAAGTTCGGGAACTACTGCCCTCGGCCTTGATAGCCCACCCTGGTCTCCGCGTAGAAGAATCGTACTTGTCACTCTGTCCCGAGAGGCCGGTGAAGGCAGAAGAGCTTACTTCTGTACACAAATGACCGCCGTTGGCGAGGTTACCATCGGGGTCCCGTGAAGGAGCAGCCGGCCCTTCTGCCCGCTCCGGACGTTTGGGTGTGTTGCTGTGACATAAGCACACGGCAAGGAAAACGTCCTCAAGAAAGAAGTGGGTACCATTCGCACAGCAAGTCTGTTCTCAAAATGATTTCTCTGGTTCGGAGTCCACTTATTTGCCACGTCATTTTGTAAGTGTTTGCTAAGTGACTGTGTGTCAAGCACTCCTGGGCTCCCAGAGGGTGGAGGAGACGTGTGAGCACGGCACTAAACGTGGTGACAGACGGCACAGGGCCCAGACCCAGGCCCGCTGCAGGGGGTGTGTGTGTGTGCGCGCGCGCACGTGAGCCGCCTGGACACACAAACCCACCAGACTTGCTCCCAGCCCTGGTCATATCTCTGAACTCCCAGCCTGCTGAGCTGAAAGTTCTCACTTTGGGAAACTACAACCTTTAATTAGCGTCTGACAAACATTTTTTTCTCTCGAAGGCTGTTTTTCAGTTCAGTTGAATATATGCCACATTTGATATGATATCTTTAAGTGTCACCTTATATTGGGGGATGGGAGAAAGAAAGAAGAACAAAAGGGAAAAGAAAAAAACAAGAATAATAACAGCAAACAAAACACCCGATGCTGTAACCCAAGTAAAACCCTAAGGAGGGGCTTCCCTGGTGGTGCAGTGGTTGAGAGTCCGTCTGCCGATGCAGGGGACGCGGGTTCGTGCCCCGGTCCGGGAAGATCCCACATGCCGCGGAGAGGCTGGGCCCGTGAGCCATGGCCGCTGAGCCTGTGCTCCGCAACGGGAGAGGCCACAACAGTGAGAGGCCCGCGTACCGCAAAAAAACAAAAACAAAAACACCCTAAGGAGATGAGGGCTGAGCTGTGATGCTTCTGCTCTGCTGCCGCTAATAAACCCGCCTATCTTGAAGAGTAAACACCACATTGTTTTGCCAACTATTAGCTTTTTACTACTCGCCAATAAAGCGAGCAGTTATTCATTTCAAATAATATTCCACTCATTGTTTTCTAAAGATTAGCAATGCAAAGAGATGTCAACAATTTTCACTCTTTAAGTGTGATAGGCTTTTATAGCGCAGTATAAAGATATCGCAGGGAAAGGCTGCAATCCTAGCAGCTCGATTTTTCTTTTATCTGTCAGTACAGCCCCAATTTGACACTTGCGAGCACAGGAAGCTTGTAAAGGGCCCGCAGACCCCATAAAGCTGGCAACACTCGGGTTAGCCTTGCAGGTCTCTTAAGGCACCGTAAAGCGATAATTTAATTAACTAACGGGGCTGGACGCAGGGAGCTTTATCGAATTAGTGCTCTTCTCCTGGCCTGGTAATTCCGCTGCTGCTCTGTACAGATTAGCAAGAGCCTGGGAGAAGCGTTTTGTACAGGCATCCCCTGGCCTCCCGTTGGCTTCTGTTTGAAGTGTTTCTGTAGAGTTGTGACATCGCTGTTGTTCCCAGAGAAAAATACAATAGTTTATCGGAGCTAGTTTTGAGTATTTTCATAGAAGCTGCAAACGCTTCCTCCTTAGGTGTTTAATGGGACGTCCATGCATCGTTTAATAATATAAATTCTCGCTGGCATTGTGTCTGTGTGGGCGCGTCTATGCGCGCGCGTGTGTGTGACGTGTGTGTGCGTGCATGTGTGCGCACGTGTGGGTCTTTTGACTCTGCATACGAGCGTCACCTCCCCCCCGGCTCCCGTGGCTGTGGATAGGCCGGGTGATGGTGGGAGCCCCGGGGACCACGGGGGCGCTTGGGCGGGTTCGGGCTGCTCTCCTGCTCTCGGGACAGCCCTTTGCTAGCAGCCCTGTCACCGGGATTCTAGACACTTCTTTGGAGCCTGTCCTCTGGATCGGCTGTCCTATAGGCCGTCCAGGCAGTGCTGAGCTCCCTCTGCCGGTGGGCAGCTCTGGGGGCTGGGGGGTCTTCCAGCAGCTCTGCATTCCTGGGGGCCTCGCCCAGGGTAACTGTGATCACCGCAGAGAAATGTCACCCTGACCTTGGGCTCCAGGGGGCCCCCAGGCCTGGAGGCGTCAGTTCACGCTTCTGGGGCTCAGAGACTCTGGGGGTGAGCTCGGCGAGGGCCATCGTGTCCAGATGGGTCCCAGGCCAGCTGGAACCAGTGCGCTCAGCTGAATGTATACTGAGCTGCCGTGTCACCCCAGGGAGGTGACACTGGTCATCATCCAGGGTACCACTCGCAGTGGCTCATTTCCACATTTCTGTCCGAATGGAAGCTTTCACCACCTTTGGTCCCAAAGCCACTGTCCAACTTGGAATTTTGGTGAGTCCAGTGTCCAGCCAGCTCTCAGCCTCCTGGCTCCCAGCCTCTGAGCCATGGGGCGGCCGGGCTGGGCCAGCAGAGGGCAGAGAGGAGCGGCTCTGGGAGCTCCAGCCCTCCTGAGTCTGTGCACGGCTTCCACTCTCATTCCCAGAGTGACCCTGCCGCTGGGGAACCTCTCAGTGCCCCCTCTGCATCATTCTTAGGGGAGCTCTTGTGAGATACTGCTGCCTGGGCGCTGCTCTACAAGTGTGACCTCTGTCGTTCAGGTTCTTTCTTTCTTCTTTTTTAATGTTTTTGAAAATTCGTAAAAGTAAGCTTTTAAAAAGTCGTGGTGAACTATACATGACATAGAACTTACATTTTAATCACTTTTAAGTCGGGTGGCGTTAAGTACACATACACTGTTCTACAGCCATCACCACCAGCCACCTCTTGAATTCTTCTGGTCTTGCAGAGCTGGGTCTCTGTCCCCATTGAACAGTTACTCCCCTTTCCCCTCCCCCTAGCCTCTGGCACCCACCCTTCTCCTTTCAAGTCTCTATGAATTGACTACTGTAGGGGCTTCGTGTCAGTGGAATCAAACAGTATTTGTCCTTTAGTGTCTGACTTATTTTGCCCAGCATGTCTGCAGGGTTCGTCCATGTTGTAGCATGTGTCTGAATTTCCTGCCTTTTCAAGGATGAATAATATTCCATTATACGTCTGTCCCACATTTGTTTATCCATTTATCTATTGATGGACGTTTGGGTTGTTTCCATCCTTTGGCTGTTGTGGGTAACGCTGCTGTGAAGATGGGTGTACAGATACCTCACTGAGTCCCTGCTTTCAATCCTGTGTGTGTGTACCTAGAAGTGGATTTGCTGGACCCTGCGGCTTTTCTATGTGTGACTCAGAGGGACCCACCAGTTTGTCTTCCATGACAGGTGCTCCGTTTTACGTTTCCACCAGCAACTCTCAAGGATTCCAGTTTCTCCACATTTCTCACCAACACTTGTTATTTTCTGTTTGTGTGTTTTAAAATTGTTTTTAAAATTTTATTTAATTTTGGCTGCGCTGGGTCTTCGTTGCTGCCCGGAGGCTTTCTCTAGTTGCGGCGAGCGGGAGCTACCCTTCATTGCGGTGCGCGGGCTTCTCATTGCGGTGGCTTCTCTTGTTGTGGAGCACGGGCTCTAGGCATGCGGGCTTCAGTAGCTGTGGCTCGCGGGCTTAGTTGCTCCGCGGCATGTGGGATCTTCCTGGACCAGGGCTTGAACCTATGTCCCCTGCATTGGCAGGCGGATTCTCAACCACTGCGCCACCAGGGAAGCCCCGTGTTTTTTAGTTGGATAATAACCATCCTAATGGATGTGAGGGGATCTCATTATGATTTTGATTTGCACTGGGAATTAATAATTTAAAAAGATTCTCCAGGAGGTGCCAGTGAGCACCCAGAATGGAGAACCACCAACTACATGACCATCAGCTACTGAGGACACGTTATCTGCCGGGCACTGTTCTGAGTACCCCCTTACCACCCCCGCAAACACTCAGCGAGACAGGAACCGTTCTCCTTCCTACAGATGAGAAAATCCGGCACACAGGGGTGAGTGAAGACTGCTCAGCTAGTAGGCGGTGGGACCCGAATTCAAGTCCAGATCTGTGGGCCCCAGAGCCCCTGCCTCTCGGCGACTTTGCTGTTTAGCCGTTGGCTATGAGCTGTTCAGGGAGCCGTCCACTTCAGGAAGTGAAATTGTCAAGGGACACTAGGGTAGCTCCGATTTGCGTGGGGTCCGTCCCGTCTAAAGACAATATCAAAATGAAATCTTTCATTCTTGAAAGGAATATTTTTTTTCTCACCACCTTTTTCAGTAAGGAGGTCTGATAAAGAAGAATTGTTGAATTTAATGTAATTAAAACTTTTTTCTTTTGACTGTGCCCCACTGCTTGTGGGATCTTAGTTCCCCGACCAGGGACCGAACCCGGGTCCCCAGCAGTGAAAGCGCTGAGTCGTACCACTGGACTGCCAGGGAATTCCCGAGTTCTTTAACTTTAAATAAGCATAGTTCTAGTAGTTTAATAGTTACCTGATAGTCATTTATTCAAATAAAACTCAGGCCTACGTGTTTTCAGAGGCAGAAATCCAGAATCCACTTCATTTCCATCTCCTGTGCTTATTTACTGAGGGCCTGGAAGGGGGCCGAGTGTGAGAACTGGAGTGAGACAACACTGCCATCTCGTGGGAGATTAAAGTTTGGCTGTGGACACCTGTAGCAGCTTCAGCCTAAAGCTAGATTCCGAAAGGATTTCTGTACCCAGGACTGTCTAAATCCATTCCTGGTCAAGGGGAGGTAAAAAGCCCTGCGCTGTCAAGAGCCGTTCATGCTGTCGGGCGCCGAGGTCAGAATCGTGCCCCCGAGTGACAGAGACAACGGCAGATGCTCCCGTTGCCACCCTGAGACCCTGCTGTGCAGAGGCGGAGCTGCGGCCAGAGCCGGGCGTTGGCGGGAGGGCTATTTACCCCCCCTCAGCCGTGCGCCCACCCTACCCACAAGGGCAAGCAGGGAAAGCCTAAACCTGGGATTCGCAGCCTAGTGTCTGGAGTCTAGAATGGGCAGGAATCTTCCTCCCTCCCTGCACCCTCCCCTCCTCTTTCCCCTTCGTCACCACCTTACTGAAATATAATTCATATACCAAACAATTCACATCTTTCAGTATACAATTCGCTGGCTTTTCGTGTATTCACAGAGTTGTGCAACTATCACCACAGTCAATTTTAGAACATTCTCTAAATCTAACTGTATATTTACCTTAACCATTGTATGTTTTCATATATTTTAATGTTATGAATTAGTGTCTTTTCATTTGAGCTTGAAGAACTCCTTTCGGTATTTTTTTGCAAGGCAGGTCAAAGTGGTGATGAACGGCCTCAGCTTTTGTTCGCCTGGGAAAGTCTGTATTCATCCTTCCTTTCCAAGGGATAACTTGGCCACATAGAGTATTCTCGGCTGGTAGTTTCCTCTTTCAACACTTTGAATTTATCATTCCACTTCCTCCTGGGCTGTTAAGAATTCCACTGAGAAATCTGCTGATAACCTAATGGGCGTTTCTTTGTGTTTACAATCTTTTTTTCTCTTACTGCTTTTAGGATTCTCTTTGTCTTTGATTTGTGACAGTTTCTTTATAATGTGTCTTTTAAAATAATTAATTAATTTACTTTTATTTTTCTCTGCATTGGGTCTTCGTTACTGCACGCCGGCTTTCTCTAGTTGCACCGAGCGGGGGCTACTCTTCGTTGCGGTGCGTGGGCTTCTCGTTGCGGTGGCTTCTCTTGTTGCAGAGCACGGGCTCTAGGCGCACAGTAGTTGTGGCATGCGGGCTCAGTAGTTGTGGCTCGCAGGCTCAGTAGTTGTGGCACACAGGCTTAGTTGCTCCGTGGCATGTGGGATCTTCCCGGACCAGGGCTTGAACCCGTGTCCCCTGCATTGGCAGGTGGATTCTTAACCACTGTGTCACCAGGGAAGCCCATAATGTGTCATTTAAAAAAAAATTTATCTTTTTTATGGCTGCGTTGGGTCTTTGTTGCTGTGCACGGGCTTTCTCTAGTTGTGGTGAGCGGGGGCTACTCTTCGTTGCGGTCCGCAGGCTTCTCATTTCGGCGACCTCTCGTTGCGGAGCATGGGCTCTAGGCATGTGAGCTCAGTAGTTGTGGCTCGTGGGCTCTAGAGCGCAGGCTCAGTAGTTGTGGCTCATGGGCTCTAGAGCGCAGGCTCAGTAGTTGTGGCGCATGGGCTTAGTTGCTCCGCGGCATGTGGGATCTTCCCGGACCAGAGCTCGAACCTCTGTCCCCTGCATTGGCAGGCGATTCTTAACCACTGCGCCACCAGGGAAGTCCCTATAATGTGTCTTGAAGAAGACTGTTTTGAATTGAAGTAATGTTAAAGCTAGTAGGTTCATGATCGTGGGTGTTCAAGTCTTTTCCCAGGTTGGGATGTCCTCAGCTATTCTTTCTTTAAACAAACTTTTGCCCCCTCCCCCCTGCTCTTCTCCTTCAGAAGCTCCAATAGTTCTGATATTTATTCTTTTCATGGTGTCCCATAGATCACTTAGGATTTTTTCACTCTTTCATTCTTTTTCCTTTGTTCCTCTGACTCAGTTATTTCAAAGTTCCTATCCTCCAACTCACTGATTCTCTTCTCATGGAGCTTCAGGTGGAAAAAGACAGCAATAGGTTAAGGAGTGACTGGGAAATGAGGGAAAGGAGAAAATCCTTCTGTATTTCAAGGGTGGTGGAAGGCAAGGCCACTGCAGGGAGTGGGGTGGATGGTCCAGGAGTAGTGCCCACGCGTCCGGAACAGCTGCGGAGAGAATGGAGAGAAAGCGGGAAGGAGGGACTGCCGAGTCGGAGCCCACTGGGAACATGGCCGTGGGGCAGGGGAAACCAGAGGCCTGAAAGGGCCAGCGCCTTGTATAGTGGAGTGCTGCACGTCTGCCCGCCGGCCCGCCGGCTGGGTCCAGTGCCGCTCCGGCCTTATTATTTGAGGTCTTGTGTGCAGGCGGTGTCCACGAGGGCAGTGAGGGATAGAGTTTCCACACGGTCACTCCTTCTCTGCTTCTGGTGACACGGCCTTCCTCCAGAGCTTTGAGGATCTGTGTGGTGACCCCCAAATGCGCTATGGTTCAAAAATGGTGCAAGTTTATTTCTGACTCAGGAAGTCCAAAGCTGGTGACCAGATCAGAGTGGATCTGGATTATTATTAGGACCATAACCCTCTTCCGCTGGTGTCACCCCGTCGCCACTCAGCTCCAGGCAGCCTGTGTGGGCAGCTGATGCCCTCTGGTGGCTTTGGTAGGATGGCCGGCTTACCAGTCTACGGGGATGGAGGCGTGCCCTGAGCTAATGACACAGGTTCTAGAAATGGGCCAGCAACTCCCATCACTACCATGCTTCCAAATAATATAATTTCACTAGAAACCCTTGTAAGGTCCCCAAATGCCTACTGCCCACCCAGCAATGCTGAGGCCTTTCTCCTCTACCTTGTGCTGCTCTCAATTGTTTTACAAAACGGTGGTCAACAAGGGGCTGGCAAGCCACCCATGGTTCTTGGGAAAGAGGCCCATCAAACCACAAAGCTCCACCACCAGCTCTGGAAAATGACGTCCTTGTATTAAAACATTCCTTCAGTAGATTCGTTTTCCACTCAAGGCTCAGCAGCTGGGCAGAGAACAGTTACCACATATCACCACTAGAGGGAGCGCCAGAGCCACCTCTGAACGTTGCCCATACCTGGCAGGGAGGAGACCAAGGTTGGAAGATCTTTCTCATAGAAAAGTACTTATACATCCCGATCCAGTTATGCACATTTTAACAGCCTGTAACTGTGTGGTCTCCTTTTCATTCCTTAATTGTTAATACTCTTGCTGTACTTTGAGAGGATTGGGAAATGCTCGAGAAACAATTATTAGGAACAATAATTAATGACCATGTGTCAGGCGCTGAGATAAGCACCTTTTATTCATTAGCTCTAGTTCCCACAATAACCCTGTTGGAGGGATGCTGTTATGTTTCTCCCCCTTTGTTATTCCTAAGCTTAATTTTTTATTATGAAAAATGGTAAATATACAGAGAAGTAGAGAGAAGTGGTGAGTCTAATGACCATGGCCATCACTAGATTGAAACAATTGCTCACATGTTGACACATTTGCCATCTACTGCGTTTTGGAGGAAGTATTTTAAAGTATGGTCGTTACTCACCCCTGAATACTTCAGTAGGTATCTCTAAAAACTACAGACATTTCCCACATAATCGTGATACCATGGTTAATGAAATTAACCATGATTCTCTAATATCACCCAATAGGCAACCCATATTCGCATTTCCTGGTTGTCCCCAAAATGTCTTTCACCCTTGCTTTGTTCTGACCAGCAGCCATGCTCTTTGCCATATCTCTTGGGTCTCTTTTGTTTAAAATTTATTTTATTGAAGTATAGTTGACTTACAGTGTTGTGTTAATTTCTGCTGCACAGCACAGTGATTCAGTTATATGTATGTATACATTCTTTTTCATATTCTTACAGGATATTGAATATAGTTCCCTGTGCTATACAGTAGGACCTTGTTGTTTATCCATTCTATATATAATAGTTTGCATCTGCTAATCCCAAACTCGCAATCCTTCCCTCCCCCACCCCATCCCCCTTGGCAACCACAAGTCTGTTCTCTACGTCTGTGAGACCGTTTCTGTTTCGTAGATAAGTTCATTTGTGTCATATTTTAGATTCCACATACAAGTGATATATGGTATTTGTCTTTCTCTTTCTGACCTACTTCACAATCTGTAGGTCCATCCAGGTTGCTGCAAATGGCATTACTTCATTCTTTTTAATGGCTGAGTAATATTCCATTGTGTGTGTGTATATATATATATATATATATATATATACACACATACATATATATATACCACATCTTTTTTTTTACATTTTTCCCTTTTTTAAAAAAAATTTATTGAATTATAGTTGATTTACAATGTTGTGTTAATTTCTGCTGTACAGCAAAATGATTCAGATATGTATATTCTTTTTCATATTCTTTTCCATTATGGTTTATCACAGGATATTGAATATAGTTCCCTATGCTATGCAGTAGGACCTTGCTGTTTATCCATTCTATATATAATAATTTGCATTGGCTAATCCCAAACTCCCAGCTTTCCCTCCCCCACCTTCCTCCCTCTTGGCAACCACAAGTCTGTTCTCTGTCTGTGAGTCTGTTTCTGTTTCATAGATATGTTCATTTGTGTCGTATTAGATTCCGCATATAAGTGATGTCATATGGTATTTGTCTTTCTCTTTCTGACTTAATTTGCTTAGTATGATAATCTCCAGGTCCATTCATGTTGCTGCAAAGGGTGTTATTTCGTTCTTTTTATGGCTGAGTAATATTCCATCGTGCATATATACCACATCTTTATCCATTCATCTGTCGTTGGACATTCAGGTTGCTTCCATGTCTTGGTTATTGTAAACAGTGCCACTGTGAACATAAAGGTGCATGTATCTTTTCTTTTTTGTTTTGTTTTATTTTGTATTTTTTTATTGTGGCAAAATATAGCTAATATAAAATTTACCATTTTAACCATTTTTAAGGGTACAGTTCAGTGGCATTAAGTACATTCACATTGTTGTGCAACCGTCACCACCATCCATCCCAAGAACTTTTTCATCTTCTCCAACTGAAATCTGTACCACTCAGTACTAATTCTCCCCCAGCCCCGGCAACCAACATTCTACTTTGCACCACATCTTCTTTATCCATTCATGTGTCGATGGACAGTTAGGTTGTTTCCATGTCCTTGCTGTTGTGAATAGTGCTGCTGTGAACATAGGGGTCCACGTAGCTCTTTGAATTACAGTTTTGTCTGGGTATATGCCCAGAAGTGGGATCGCTGGGTCACGTGGCACCTCTATTTTTAGTCTTTTGAGGACCCTCCATACTGTTTTCCATAGTGGTGCGTTGACTTACATTCTCTTGGATCTCTTTTAATCTAGAGCTGTTCTTACACTTCCCGTCTTCCTCCTTTTTTAAAAATGACGTTGACATTTTGAAGAAACTCAGTTGCTTCGTGCAAAGCTGCACATCAGATTGTCTGTTTCCTTGTTACGTATTTAACCTGTTCCTCTATCCTCTGTATTTCCTGTAGGCTGTACGTTAGATCGTAGGCCTGACGAGATTCCGATGAATTATGATTTGGGGGGATGCTGTGTATGTCACGTTGCGTCACGTGATGTTGGTTGTCTACTGTTGTGGTGCTTGGTCTAATCACCGGATGAGGGGGACGTGGTCAAGCGTCTCTACTATAAAGTGACGTTTCCCTTGTGTTAGCAAGTGAGCTGGAGGCTGACACTTCGGCTCCGCGTGGAATCCAGTTCCCCACCAGCTGTCCACCGGATGGGGTTAGCATTCAGGACAAGCATTGCAATTAACTAGTACATTAGGGTTTGCAAAATGGTGGTTTTACATTCTGTCAATCCCTCTGCATTTATTAGATGTCATTCTTCTTTAAAGTAGAGCTTTTCTTTATTTCCTGGGGCTGTTTGCTTATTCTGAAGTACGGCTCCTGCCAGAAAGGCAGTAAGTGTTTAACTCTTTCCCTTTAATTACAAATGTTTAGAAGAAGAAGATGGTGTAGTAGGCACCTCCAATAGTGGCAAATAAGTTTTTTTTTTTTTTTTTTTTGCGGTACGCGGGCCTCTCACCGCTGTGGCCTCTCCCGTTGCGGAGCACAGGCTCTGGATGCGCAGGCTCAGCGGCCATGGCTAACGGGCCCAGCCGCTCCGCGGCATGTGGGATCTTCCCGGACCGGGGCACAAACCTGCGTCCCCTGCATCAGCAGGTGGACTCCCAACCACTGCGCCACCAGGGAAGCCCCGCAAATAAGGTTTTGCGGGCTTTTTGGTGTTCTTTTGTTTGTATCATTGTGAACTCACCTCAATTAATAATAGTCACTATTCTTTTGATATTCAAATTGTACCAACTTTGGCCAATAAGAGCCTCTTCAAACCAGCTCTTGTAAGAAATGATTGTTTAAGGACTTGAACGTGGGGGGCCATCTATTTCAAGCTGGGAGCAAGCTAGAAGCTAAGAGAAGAGGACACACAGAAGATACATAGAGAGTTTGGGATGCAAACTCAAGGAGAAATTAGAACTTAGTTAACTGAGGGTTCTGGGGTCAAGCCAAGGGAAAGCACTATAGAATGGCCTGAAAGCACAGGACAGAAAAAGTGGGCAGGGAGGCGGACAGTGGGAGGGGAACACATGCACCTTGGGGAGGTCAGTACAGGTGTAGTCATTGTTGGACCAGAAACTCAAGGGATAAACCGTGGTCCAGACAGAACAGGATCAGCCTTGTCCAGAGATTTAAGCAGTACTAATACCTGACCCAGGTTGAGTGGTAGAATATTTAGAAAATTAAAAGGTCAAGGTTAGAAGGGTCAGGTGAGAGTGGCAGGGAGGGGAAAGTGCTATGACTGACTTTTCAGTGTGATATTTTCTCAGTGAAATATCCTGAGGACACAGCACGCAAAGCCAGATGGTACATGACCAATCAGCATCCAGTAATGAAGTTCCTAATTTTTATTTAATGACCAGCCATGCTCTCTATGGGCATATTGTAGAAACGTGGGAGTGACGAGGGCGTGTCCTGAGGCTGCCTTTTCCAGCTCTGTCCTTCTGGAAGGCTAACAAGGATCTTTTATTTTTAAGTGCACCCAAAAAACTTTCCCTGATAGCTCGTTCCGCTGTCCTGTAACGTTGGGGACGTCTCCCTTGTAACTTCACACTCCCGTTTCTGTTCCATTTATAGTCTATATTTTTTGCATACTTCTGCTTTCAAATTTCCTTCATCCTTATGTTTAAGCACTGTCTCTTACAAACAACATTGATCTCTTAATTGGATTCTTTAGTCATTTACATTTATTGTACTTATGATGTTTAAATCCACCATTTGACTGTTTGGTTACTCCTGTTCTTTGTTCCTGCTTTTTTCCTATCTTCTTTTTTTAAAAAATTGAGATGTAATTGACATATAACATATGACTTTCAGGTGTACAACATCATGGTTTGACATTTGTATATATTGCAAAATGATCACCACTGATGTCTAGCTAACATCCCTCACCACACATAGTTACAATTTTTTTTTCTTGTGATGAGGGCTTTCAGGATCTACTCTCAGCAACTCTCAAATATGTGATACAGTGTTATTAACTATAGTCACCACACTGTGCATTACCTCCCAGGACTTACTTATTTTGTAACTGGAAGTTTGCACCTTTTGACCCCCGCCCCTTGCCTATCTTTGTCTTCTTATTGTTTTTTATTTTACTCCATTGGATACATTAGATGCTTTCTTCCTGTATTTTTAGTGGTTCCCTAGAGATCACAGTATGCATTCCTGACTTTTTAACATCTAATATGAATTACTACTTTTGTCACTTCCCAGGACATTTCAGTACCTTAGGACATTTAACATCCTTTCTTCCTGCGTTGAGTACTATTATTGCCAAGGAAGTTCTCTCTACATATTTAAAACCCTGCAAGGCGTTAGTACAGTTACTGTTTATATGGTCAGCGTTCATTTAGGTTTATCTGTTGTTCTATTTACTCTTCCCAGGGCAGCTCATTCCTTCTTGCATTTCTGTGTTTCTATCTGAGATAATTTTCTTTCTGTCTAAAGATTCTTTTCGGTTTGTACGCGCTAGTTTTGTTGTCTGGAAAGATTATCAGTTCACCTTAATTTCTGAAGAATATTTTTGGTGGATATAGGATGCTAGGTTGTCAGCTATTTTCTGTCAGAACTTTGAAGATATGATTTCCTGTCTTTTGGTTTCTAGTGTTTCTGATGAAGGTTAGTGGTCAGTCTTATTGTTGTTCCTCTGAAGGTAACATACTTTTCTTCCCCTTCTGGTTTCTTTTAAGATTTTTCTCTTTGTCTCTTTGTTTTTTAGTACTTTTACTGTAATATGCCTAAATTTGGTTTTCTTAGTATTTCTACTGCTTGGAGTTCCTAATTCATGGCTCTGTGTCTTGAGTCAGTTTTAAGTATAGCTTGAAATATTGCTTTTTCGCAATTAATTCTCCCCTCTTCCTTCTGGGATTCCAGTTACACATATTTTAAATCTTTTTTTTTTTCACGTTTAATGTGTCTCTTACGCTCTTTTTTCTGTGTTCCTTTTTTGATCTCCACGCTTTAGTCTGACTATTTGATTCTGATCTTCTTGACTGATTTTCTCTTAAAGCTATTTAATCTCTCCTAAACTATCTGCTGAAGTTTTAGTTACAGTTATTGAAAACTGTGCAGTTTACAAAACTGTACCGTAAGCTGTATAGATGCAGTCATCCGTGTGGATTTTCTTTTTTATACTTTCCAGTTTCCTGCTAGAATTTACTATCTGAATCATTGAACTCCTTGAACATTCCGTCGTGGTTATTTAAGGATGTGTGTCCGATAACCCAGCGTGTGGCTGACTCTCTGGTGGGTCCATGTCTGTGGTCTGGCTGTGGAGGAACTCAGCCCGTCCATCTCAGGTGGAGAGCCGCCCTCCAGCCCAGGGCACTAGGTGGTCTTTCTGCTTGTGCTAGCTCAGGTCACTTAGGGCGGCACTGATTTCTTCTGATATTATAATCAGATTATTTCCTATGGATTTATGGCTTCAGAACCTGTTGTCATTTCAGTGTAAGGTGTCTTTGCTCAGGACCAAACGGAAGCACAGAGCAGTCAGGGGCCACAGTGAACGTGCGTTTCTCCTACAGCGTCTCAGAGCCCTTCTTATGTCTGGGAACGGGAGTCAGGGTCCGGGATACGATCCCAGGACAAACACACCCTTGGCAGCAGACGTTCCCACCAGGCTTTGCTGCTGGAGCGAGTGAGGCCGAGATGAAGGGGCTTTAGGCCCGTGCTAGCAGTGGCGGCTGCGACGTGGATCCTGACCCGGCAGCAGCTGCAGTGTCCCCGCCGGCCCGGCCCCGTGGGTGAACTCGGCTGTCCTCGTAGCCGCCTGGACCCCCTGGTTCGGGCCGCTCTCTGAGACGTCCTTTCCTTTCTGAGTTATCCGATACCCTTTCAGCGCAGGCCTGTTCTGCACAGACGAACCAGAGTGGGATTTCGTTGTTTGCAACGGCAACTCGTGACTATTACACGACCAAGCGGCCGAGAACTCAAGAGGGCTGAGGCTGCTCCGTTTTCCGCGGGAGACTCAGCTGGGAGATGACGGCATCTCAGACCCGGCAACCCGGGGTGCTGCGGGCTCCTGCCTGCCTGGGAGGTTACGAGGGAAGGCTGCACACGCCCCCGTGCACTCGACTAAATTGCATGCAATTCTTCTGGAAAACTAAAATAATAATTTAGGCCCTTTAACAGGCTGGAAAGGACCATTAGGGAGAGAACAGAGAGAGACATATTAGGAGAGAAGGCTGCGCGGGATGTGGCTGACGTGGGTGGAGGCTAGGCCGCCTGCTGGGCTGTGAGCCATGGCCTGAGCAGCCCTGGAGGGAGACCCTTTCTCATCAGGGCCTTCCTCTTGGGAGGCTCCTGGGGGTCTTCTCTAACACCTTTGTGGAGGTTGGTGTTCTTGGGGCAGCTCCTCCAGTCAGGGCCCCCCCACCCCCCCCTCCCGCCCAGCTCCTGACCCTGACCCTCAGCTGCATTGCACCGGCCTGGCTGCCCCATAAAGGGTGCTGACCTCAGCCTCCGTTGCTTGGAGGGTCAAGGACTATAGGAGCCTGTGACACGCCTCTAGGACCTGCCTCTCCACCCAGACGTCGAGTTGCAGGAGCAGAGGGCCAGGTCCTGAGCTCTCTTTGTACACTGTGCACACGGGAGGTTTCAGTACGTGCTCTTCGCAAGTGATGCGCCTGACTGGTCTCCCCCTCTCCTGTTTGCTATTAGCTCTTTCTCCCAAATTGCCATGTTGCCGGGTAGGTGGATTCAAGTGGTAAAGTTCAGAATGTTACTCCCCATCTGAAGTTCTGGGCTTGGGGGACAAGAGGGGGAGGAGAGCTTTGCAGGTAGATGGGTACGTCTTGCCTTTTTTATTTCTAGAAGGCCAGTTCCTGGCTTAAGGCTCCTGCTTACATAGCTGCAGTCTACTTGATGGTCTGTAGGTTGATGTATTGATAGTTTGAAGATTCTGCCGCATATTTTCGTCCACTTCTAGGACGTCTCTGCTCCAGTGTCTTCCAGATGGATGCTGGGGGAGTTCTCCCACCTGTGCCCCCATATTTGCTTAAGCCTGGGCTTCTCATTCACCTTTTCCATCCAGGTCCCTTTAATGCCAGAGGAGAGTTCACACAGACCAACGTTAGCGTTCCAACTGGTTCCCCGCCTTCGTTTTTGCCCAGGTTGCTTTTTAAAGCATAAATCAGACAAAATAGCTCCACTGTTGAAAGCCGTCCCAAGGCCTCCTATCACATGGGGGCTTTTCCCCAGGGCCCTTTATAAAAGCCTGCAGAGGGTGGCCTCTTTCTACCTCTCTGCTGCCATTTCTTGCCTCTTAACCTGCTGGCTTATGACTCCCCAGCCACACTGGCCTCCTTCCTACCCTTTGAACACTTCAGACCTCAGGGCCTTTGCACTTGCTGTCCTGTTTGCCTGGGACACCACCCTCCGGGTCATCCATGTTTTGTTGCTTCTCCTTGTCATTCGGATCTAAGCTCAAATGTCACCTCCTCTCTGCATCCATCCAGTTAGCCAGCCCTCATCCAATCACTGTCTGTCCCTGGGCTCAGTCATGTTTTCTTTATAACACTTATCTTCCGAAAATGATCTCCTTCTTTTATCTGTATACCTAGAAGCTCACCTGGTGCATAGCTGTTGCTTGGCAACATTTTGTGCAATGAATGAGTGAGGGAAATGTTTTCAATATCTCTAGGCATATTTTTAAAAGTTAACATGAATTTTTCATCCTCCTTGAAAATATTTATGTTAGTTTCCTACCCAAAAAAACCCCCAAAAAACAACAAAAAAAGCAATAATTTGAATTACCTGTGGAGTGAAAATGCTTAGCAGATGACAAATTGAGTCAATTCATTATTCGACATACGAACAAATTCATTACTGAATAAACGAATGAACGAATGAATAAGAAGTTGAGCCCCGTTTCTATCCTGTGGCATCTTGTACGGCCTGGCGGGATGCTGGGTGTACAGACCGGAGAAAGATGCAGTCCTGAGCCTAAGAGGGAACGGGCTGCTCCTTTGGTTTCTCTCCTCCTTCTGGAGCAGGAAGAATTTCCAGAATCACAGAGCGCTTCCCAAGCCAAGAGAAACAAGATCGTTTTCTCCCTGGGATGTCGCACCTCTCCGTGGGTTCAGATGGCTGAGAACTGGGGTCCTGACCCTTCTCATCACCAGGCAGACTCCCCACAGGACAGAGGGAGCAGAGCTTGCAGCCTGTCAAGGGCGTTTCATGGCTGATACCTCCCTCCCTCCCTGGGGAGGGAGTCTGAAGGAGGCAATCCATGGGCTCTGCCCCCCGTGGGGCTTCCCGCCAGCTCTCCATCCCCTGCTCCGAATAAGCCTCTTTTTGAACCACTTTCAAGAAAATTACACCTTTCACCCAGCAACCTTTGGGCCGTCCCTGCCCCCCGGGCGTGCTCCGGACACGCTCTGGATTCTGGGCAGAATGTTAAACATAGTCAGACAGAGAAGATGCTGGGAGAAATCACAGCTTGTGTCCTCAGTCAACTGGAAATGCCCCTTATCCTTTCAGTCAGACGCCATCTTCCTCAATTTACAACTTCTCATGGATAGGTTTTTATAGCTTCTTGGGAGACGGTGTTCCATGGGTGTCCTGCATTCCCCTGAGTCTGTGAGCAGAGGCAACGGTGTTGGTTCTGGATGAGTTTTCGAGGATGTTTGTATATCAGACAACCCTGAAAGATAGAAAAAGTGTCTCCCTCTGGGACACAAGGCAGATTTGTTTCCTGACCAGTATAATGATAACGTCTCCCTCCAGGGCAGAGGTTGGGCAGGTTTGCCGCAGAGGATTGGGGGTTTCCAAGCACAGGGCTCCTGAGTTGTGCCTACTTACCCCCTACCAGGGCTGCTCTGCACCGGCGCATGAGCTTGGGGGCAGGGGAACAGGCTTCTCACTGTGCCGGCAGTAATAAAAGTCCCTTGCCTCTGACCCAGGAGTCATCCATGGAACTGTGGTGGCTCACGTAACTGGGAGCGGGGTAGACTCTCAGACCCTTCTAGACACTCCTCTGGTCTATGTCCTGTAACTCAACTAAGTATATAGCGCTAGTATACACGTTATACATGAAAATGTGTCAGATTTCAAGTAAATGAGTCTTGTCTCCTCGAGGGCAAGCAGGATGCACTGTCAAATTATCTGATAACTGTGGGACACATGGCAAGTGGCCCCTAACTTCTTGCTGTCATTTCATCGTCTGGGTGGCCTGCAGTCGGGGATGTGCCTCTACTGGGTCCACAAGAGCCACCCCTGGCTGTTGACTCGCTAGTGGTGCTGGGCGGCCCAGTTTACAGGGGTCTCCACTTTAACCTTCGGCCATTCCCTCCACTACCAAAAAATGGGATGGTGGTGGTGGCATTCCTCGCCACCCGGTGAGCCAGAAAATGCTGGGAGGGATGCTAATGAGAGCATACCCAGATGAATCGACTGGGAGCCTGGGGGCCTGAGTCCAAGAGGCCTAAATGCTTAGGCATGATGTGCTGGAGAGAAAACATCAAATCCCCGGGGGCTTCCCTGGCCGTCCAGTGGTTAAGACTCCACGCTGCCACTGAAGGGGGCGCGGGTTCGATCCCTGGTCGGGGAACTGGGATCCCACATGCCGCAGGGCATGTCCAAAACATAAAGCAACAGCAAATATATATATAAGGAACAAATTGGGAAGAAATATTTGTAACATATGTAATAAAAACTTAAAAAAACAAAAAAACCAAACATCCAATCCCAGCCCCAGTCAAAGGGCTCAGTGTCCAGATGTCTGGGAGGCTGCTCTGCCTGGGAAACAGAAGCCCATCGCCCTGGGTATCAACAATAGGAGACCCGGTATCTAAGGCCAAGTCTGCATCAGTTCCAGGCTATCCCTTGGCAGGAGACTCAGGGCTGCAGTGAAACAGAAATGAACCAACACAAAGAAATCACCAAATGCGTCTCTGAATAAGGATTTGACAGCTTCTCCCTTTTCATTGTGTTAGACTCTGTGATGCTATAGATGGAAGACCCCATAATCATGATTTTATTAAAAAAACAAAAACAAAAGCAAACTGCTACCGAATGCAACTCCTGCGAGCAGGGAGAGCCAGGATGGGCCTTGAACTTGGAGCCAGAAGTTACGGAGTGTGGGTCTTGGCTCTGCCCCCTGTGAACAGAGGGAACCCCATTTCCTCACCTATAAGAAGGGGGAGCGTAACATGATGCTGATCACTGTGTGTGTGCGAGCGCTCAGGCACTGGGGGTGCACAGGTGGGCGTGCTCCCGGGGCTCAGGTGCAGTGGCGGGAAGGGGACGTTACCCTCAGGGGCCACCAGGGGGCGCTGATGGGATCCCCTCCTGAAAATCCTTCCCCCACGATGAGAGCCACAGGCTGTTGCGTCACCGTAATATTAATAGTAAAAGCCATGATTTCCTAGGTGGGTTTGACGAGCCAGCGGTTTCACACATACATGATGTTATTTCTAATCTTGAGTCACTATGACATTTATAATATTTACAGCTCTGAACTGTCCTAAATTCCAAATGAAGAAACTGCTTCTCAGCAGATGGGACGCACGGCCGAGGTCGCGAGAGGGTTCTGGAAGGACGCGGGTCCTGTCCTTAGCAGAGGCGCACCCGACACGGGCGCCACTTTTCCTTAGAATGGAAAGTCCTTTCCACACGTTGTCTGCTTAATCCTTGCCGCCGTCCTCTGCGGTGGTTTATTATTTGCACCACCTACCAGAAGACAGTGTGGCTCACGGTGCACGTGGGGGCACCAGATTCTGCAGCCCAGCAGCTCTGCCAGGGGTGGGGATTCCCTTTATACAACATTCTTGAAACAACAAAACTACAGAGATGGAGAGCTGGTTGCTGGTTCCACGGGTTAGAGGCAGAAGGAGGAAGAAATCTGTACGGAGGCGTACCACGAGGGAGCCGTACCATGAGGGAGCCGTGCGGGGATTGGACAACCCTGGATGGGGGAGGGCTTACACGAAGCTGCGCACGTGGTCTAGCTGCAGGGAACCCACACACGCCCCAGGAAGCGCCGGTGTGGCGAGAAATCTGAATAAACTCTGTGAATGGTCCCCATGTCAGTTTCCTGGTTTTTACCTCGAACTATGGTTGTGCTGGATGGTCACTTTAGTGGGGGGCGGGGAAGGGGGGGCTGGGGAAAAGGTGCGTGGGACATTTCTTTGCAGTTTCCTGTGAATCTGTGATTGTTTCCAAATAAAAAGTTGGAAGACATCTTGCAGAGTCAGAAAGCAAGGAAGTGCTAAAAAATATGCACGTTGATGGGGCATGTCGAAAGCACACGGAGCCAACAGAAAGCGCTCCCAGTGGCCAAAGCTGGAACCTCTTCTTCTGTTTTGTTTTTTTTTTTTGCTGTTCGCGGGCCTCTCACTGTTGTGGCCTCTCCCGTGGCGGAGCAGAGGCTCCGGGCGCGCAGGCTCAGCGGCCATGGCTCACGGGCCCAGCCGCTCCGCGGCATGTGGGATCTTCCGGGACCGGGGCACAAACCCGCGTCCCCTGCATCGGCAGGCGGACTCTCAACCACTGCGCCACCAGGGAAGCCCCCAGGTGGACAGTGAAACCTCATGGATGTACCCCTGCCGTGATGTGGTGAGGATGTCCTTGGTGGTCTTCACACCCCCAAACCCATAACCCCAGTCTAATTGTGAGAAAAAGCAGACAAATTCCGATAGAGGGACATCTTACAAGACACTGATCCACACCCCAAAACCATCAAGGTCGCTGAAAACAAGAAGAGTCTGAGAAACTGTCACAGCCCAGAGGAACCTAAGGAGACAGGCCAACCAGATGGAATGTGGGATCTTGGAAGAGAAAAAGGACATTTGGTAAAAACAAAGGAAATCTGAATGAATTATGGACTTTGATTAATAATAATATATCCATATTGGTTCATTAATTATAACAGATGTAGCATACCAATGTAAAATTAGTTAATAATAGGGAAAACTGTGGGCTGGGTATATGGGAACTCTCTGAACGATCTTCTCAATATTTTTGTAAATCTGAAGCTGTTCTATTACCAAATAAAAGTTAAAAGAAATTAAGATTTTGATGTGAAATTTTTGAGCCACTTCTGCGCATCAGGAATGGTTCTATGGTCAAAACCATCCTAGCGGTGAGCATGGTGTTACCAGCTGTGTTTTGCTGAAGCTTATTCGGCCTGGCTGGAGTGTGCACCCAGGCCTCCTGGCTGTTACCCTGTAGTTCTTCCCGTTATGCTCGCAAGGACCCAGAGAAAAGAGGTTATTCGGTTACAGTGGGGAGACCAGTTAACCAGAATGCTCCATCCTCAACCATTCGTGGCTTCGTCCTCCCTCTAGGACTCAGCGCGATTCCCTGAACTTTGCACGCACGAGTTCTCATTGTCACAACCTTTCAAGGGGGTAGGAATTGTTTGCTCCGTGTTAGGGATGGAGGAACTGAGACTCAGGGAGGTCATCTGCTCGAGGTCACTCGGTGGCCAGCGGTGGGTTGGGATTCAAATGCCAAGCGTTCCCCCCCCCACTGCATCACGCCCCTCCCTGAATGGCCCGCATGGTCCCACTGAGGAATTTCACACAATCACAGACGTAGCCATGATTCCTGGGTTGTTTTTTTTTCCTCTGGCTGCTCTTTGCTTTGTGGGGACAGTTAGTGAGCAAGGATTCAGTTTCGTCTCCTGAGGAAAGTCTTTGGAATATTTTCATAAAAGGGATGGGGAATGGGGATTGGTTGCTGCCATCACAGGACACATGATAGGATCTCTGCTTATAAACCAGGTCGGCACAATATTACACATCAACCCCCATGTCCCCATGCCTGCTCCCAGGGCAGACATGACTAATCAGTCTTGAGCTCCTGCCTGCTGAGCCTGGACTCAGCCTGACAGTCGTTCTTGTGAGCTCTCCAGGCAGCTACCATGAATCCTCAGAGCTGTCCCCAAGATGAAACCGCTCTGCCATCCCAGCTATAGCACAGCCACCCTTTACATGTTTCAACGTTTGAAACACAGGAGGAGAGCAGGCGTAGGCTGGTTACTGCATTTGCAGCTGATGCTCTAGTCACAACACAAAATTATTCCTCCAGCCTTTAATTAGGAGGTGCTGTCACGACCACATTCCTGACGGCTGGGGAAGGGGCAGACGCCATCGAGCTGCTGAGTGTTAGGGTGGCAGTGATGCCATCCCAGTGCTGCCTGGGCAGCACCACGTGGCAGGATGCCAGGGGCTGTGCATGCCAGCCACCGTGGGAAGTGACGTTAAGGCTTGTCTTTGGAAGAAGACCTGGGCAGTTGCCAGAAGGGATGCCTGCAGGACGAGGCTTTATGTTTTGTTCCAGAAAGCAACAGCCTACCGGCTCAGGAACAAGCTGGAAAATTGCCTTGTGATCCCTGCCCACTTGCTGACCGTTTCAGGCCCCGGGATCAATAACAGTAAGAAGTCCATCATGTTAATTGCAGGCAGTACACGTTCTTCTGAAATACGAAGCCAATTTACCCAAGACTAGCGTTTATGGGGAGTTGCCAAGCCTGATGAAGGCTCAAACAAATCATTAGGTCCTCATACTTCTAAGTAGCTCACAAACTGTGTGTTAGCTTAACTCATATTTACTAACATTGTGGTTTTCGTTTCAATTTCGTTTCTTTTTATGGCTGAGTAATATTCCATTGTATATACGTGCCACATCTTCTTTATCCATTCATCCGATGATGGACACTTAGGTTGTTTCCATCTCCGGGCTATTGTAAATAGAGCTGCAATGAACATTTTGGTACATGACTCTTTTTGAATTATGGTTTTCTTGGGGTATATGCCCAGTAGTGGGATTGCTGGGTCATATGGTAGTTCTATTTGTAGTTTTTTAAGGAACCTCCATACTGTTCTCCATAGTGGCTCTATCAATTTACATTCCCACCAACAGTGCAAGAGGGTTCCCTTTTCTCCACATCCTCTCCAGCATTTATTGTTTCTAGATTTTTTGATGATGGCCATTCTGACTGGTGTGAGATGATATCTCATTGTAGTTTTGATTTGCATTTCTCTAATGATTAGTGACATTGAGCATCCTTTCATGTGTTTGTTGGCAATCTGTATTATCTTCTTTGGAGAAATGTCTATTTAGGTCTTCTGCCCATTTTTGGATTGGGTTGTTTGTTTTTTTCTTATTGAGCTGCATGAGCTGCTTATAAATTTTGGAGATTAATCCTTTGTCAGTTGCTTCATTTGCAAATATTTTCTCCCATTCTGAGGGTTGTCTTTTCATCTTGTTTATGGCTTCCTTTGCTGTGCAAAAGCTTTTAAGTTTCATTAGGTCCCATTTGTTTATTTTTGTTTTTATTTCCATTTCTCTAGGAGGTGGGTCAAAAAGGATCCTGCTGTGATTTATGTCATAGTGTTCTGCCTATGTTTTCCTCTAAGAGTTTGATAGTTTCTGGCCTTACATTTAGGACTTTAATCCATTTTGAGCTTATTTTTGTGTATGGTGTTAGGGAGTGATCTAATTTCATGCTTTTATATGTACCTGTCCAGTTTTCCCAGCACCACTTATTGAAGAGGCTGTCCTTTCTCCACTGTACATTCCTGCCTCCTTTATCAAAGACAAGGTGACCATATGTGCGTGGGTTTATCTCTGGGCCAGCCTCAGATACTTTTGAAAGCTGTTTCTTTCTTGGGCACTGACTCAGGGCCCCAAACCGCAGACCAGTGTTTAAATGCCTCCAGCTCAGCCTTTCCCCTCCCCCGAAACACGCAGGCGCGTCCTCCATCTGTTGTCACCCGTCTGCAGGTATAACGCAGGACCGATCCCCCCTTGGTATTAAAAAGGCTGCCTTGGCTTGGGAGGAGGGAGTAACCGGGTAGTAAATAAGGTCTTTACCACAGATAGTGAATAATGAATGTTAGTGCGAAAATGGCGGTAATTCTTCACCTGTCAGATGAAAAGGGCACAGGAAAGAGTAGTTTAAAAATAGGGACAATGCTCAGGGTGTGATGGGGACAGCTGGCAGCCTGGGAGCCACTGTCTGGCAGGGAGGTGGGAGGTGGGCGGCCAGGGCATCCTCGGAGGAGCTCTGGAGCTCTTGACCAGGAGCACCCTGTTAGGACTGGAGAACCGGGCAGGGTGTCTCCTTGACCATGACCTTGGACAAGGTCTTACTCCCTGACTCCTTGGAACCTTGGCCTACGGCCCATCTTCATTCACATCCTGCGCAGACGCACGCAGAGCGGGCTTCCCTACTCCTGCGCCGTGGAGTCTCTGGGTGTGGGCTTCCCTCCAGCTCCGCAGGGGCCGTCTGTACGAGGAAAGGGCTGGACGAAGGTGTCATGAGGCAGCACGAGGAAGTCAGCACAGGCTATGGAGTCGGATGGCCTGGAATTGAGCAACTGTACCAGTCAGTTACTTCCTGCACAGCCCGGACAGTGAGCCAGCCTCTCGGACCCTCAGCTTCGCTGTGTGTGTCTGAGGAGGTGATTCCTTCCCCAAGGGATTTAATGAGATCGTCTACCTGAGTCACCTCTTTGAGGATCTCAATAAACACAGGTTCTTCCCCTTCTAGCTTTAATGCCCTGGCCACAGCTCCGCCCCTGCCTCTGCCCTCCCAACGCTGGTCCTCTGCACACAGGTCCCGTGTTCATGTCCGTCTTTGCTGTCTTCTACCTTAGACAAATGCCAACCCAGGAGGGTGGGGGAATGTCTCTGTTATTTACCACTGTTACCCAGTGAATGGTACTCAGTGCCTAGCTCTCTATTTATTGAAGAATCCAGTCCTTCCTAAGTAACTATTGGTTTTATGAAAACAAAGATGCACATTTTTAAAAAGAATTAATTCACTCAATGCTCAGGTTAGTGGTTGACAGGTGAAAGGGCTTAATTAAAATTCCCAGGGCTTCCCTGGTGGCGCAGTGGTTAAGAATCCACCTGCCAATGCAGGGGACATGGGTTCGAGCCCTGGTCGGGGAAGATCCCACATGCTGCGGAGCAACTAAGCCCGTGCGCCACAACTACTGAGCCTGCGCTCTAGAGCCCATGAGCCACAACTACTGAGCCTGCGAGCCACAACTACTGAAGCTTGTGTGCCTAGAGCGTGTGCTCCACAAGAGAAGCCACCACAATAAGACTGCGCGCCTCAATGAAGAGTAGCCCCTGCTCGCCGCAACTAGAGAAAGCCCGCGCACAGCAACAAAGACCCAATGCAGCCATAAATAAATTAATTAATTAATTTTTAAAAAAAGAAAGAAACCAAAGGGTGCAATTTCACTGACTGTACAAATGTACTGTTAGTAGAATTGGTCCTAAAGTTTAAAAATAAATAAATTCCCGCTTTAGAATATCCAAAACATACAAAGAACTCATATGACTCAACAGCAAAACAAACAACCTGATTAAAAACTGGGCAGAAAGGGCTTCCCTGGTGGCGCAGTGGTTGAGAGTTTGCCTGCCGATGCAGGGGACATGGGTTCGTGCCCCGGTCCGGGAAGATCCCACAGGCCGCGGAGCGGCTGGGCCCGTGAGCCATGGCCGCTGAGCCTGCGCGTCCGGAGCCTGTGCTCCGCAACGGGAGAGGCCTCAACAGTGAGAGACCCGCGTACCGCAAAAAAATAAAAAATTAAAAAATTAAAAATGGACAGAAGGGGAATTCCCTGGCGGTCTAGTGGTTAGGACTCCGTGTTTTCACTGCCGAGGGCCTGGGTTCAGTTCCTTGTCGGGGAATTAAGATCCCACAAGCCATGCGGCGCAGCCTGAGAAAAAAAGTAGAAAAAAATGGGCAGAGTACCTGAATAGACATTTCTCCAAAGAAGACATACAGATGGCCATACAGATGGCATTCAGACACATGAAAATACATTCAACGTCACCAATCACCAGGGAAATGCAAAGCAAAATCACAAAGATCTACCACCACACACCTGTCGAACGGCTGTCATCAAAAAGACAACACATGAGTGTTGGCGAGGATACAGAGAAAAGGGAACCTTGTGTACTGCCGGTGGGATTATAAGTTGGTGCAGTTACTATGGAAAATAGTATAGCCTCCTCAAAAAAATTAAAAATAGAACAGCCGTATGATCCGGCAGTTTCACTTCTGGGTATTTATCAGAAGAAAATAAAAACACGAATTTGAAAAACAATATGTACCCCCGCCCATGTTCATTGCAGCTCTATTTACAATAGCCAAGACATGGAAGCAACCTAAGTGTCCATCAGTGGATGAACGGATAAAGAAGACGTGGTATGTTATGCAGCGGAATAGTAGCCACAGAAAGATGAAATCTTGTCATTTGGGACAACATGGATGGATCTAGAGGGTATCATGCTAAGTAAAGTAAGTTAGACAGAGAAAGACCAGTACGGTATGATCTCCTGTATATGTGGAATCTAAAAAACAAAACCAACCAGCCAACGAACCAACCAACCAAACAAACAAAACAAAAACAGACTCATAAATACAGAGAACAAACAGGTGGTTGCCAGAGGGGAGCAGGGTGGGTGGGTGGGTAAAACAGGTGTAGGGAATTAAGAGGTTAAAAACTCCAGCTATATAATAAGTAAGTCACAGGGGTGTAATGTACAGAATAGGGAATATAGTCAATAATATTTTAATAACCTTGTATGGGGACAGATGGATACTAGACTTTTCATGGTGATAATTTTATAATGTATGCAAACGTCCAATCATGGTGTAGTACACCTGAAATGAACGTAATATTGTACATCGACTGTATTTCAATTTACAACATCCTACTTTAGTAGAATTTCATAGTTATTCCCTGTCAACAATGATCCTGCTTCCCATACCTGGTCGGACCCCTACCCACCCACCCAAGGCCTGCAAACTTCAGGGGGTCTGGACTTTCTTTCCAGGTCCGTCCTGTGCCTCCTTTGACACTGCAGTTGAGCTGTGTGGGGAGAACTGACGTGGCTCAGAGGAAGCAGTCCCAAGCTTCTGACCCTCGAGCCTCCACTGACCCGTCCAGCCTTTCTTCCTAGGTTCTGCTGTCCGAGAGCAAAAGAAAGCGATCATACTGTGTCGTACGAATCACCTGGTTGACAACACACCTGGTTACCGTGATGATTAGAACATTTGAAAATTTTCAAGGGGGTGTTTGTGACTAGATCGCAGATATCCATCTTAGATCGAACAGGACCGGAGCAGAACCCAGAATGTTTATAAAGAGGCCACTGACTCTGGTCCCCGAGAGGCTCTGCTTGCCTCCAGCTAGAGACCTCGGACATGGGCGTCCAGTGCGTCATGAATTCCCCACCTCAGCCTCCTTGCCAAGCCCTCAGGGGTCCCGGGAGGTCGCAGGGTGAGGTTTCTCTCCAACAGGAAGCATCACTGGGGGGCTACCTGGCTGAGGGGTCAAAGGATCAAGGGCACCCCGCAGAGCCGGGGCGAGAAATTCCCATCCTGAGAATTCCGGTGTGCTCTCCTGCGGGGAGGGAGGCATGCCAGGAGGAGAGGTCTGTGACTGGGAGCTGACGTTGGCAGGTCCCGACAAAAACCATCGCCTCCTGGTGGGGTTAGTGGCTGTGACTTCTGCAAATTAAAGCAAATTTGCACCTGCTGTATCTCAGAGCCGTGTTCCGCTAGGGTGCAGGGAAGAACAGAGGGTGTCTTCCTCCGCTGTGTGCCGGCTCCAGCTACCCCTGGGCTCACCCTGGTGCAGTTGTGAGATGGACGCGTGCCCTTAACCTCCATGGAGTTTTCGCCACACTCCAGTGGCTGCCATCGCGTCCAGGGCCGATGAGCTTTCAGGGAAAGCAGTTTTCTCCTTGGAACCACAAACACTGACATGTAACAGACTAGGAGAAAAAAGTAAAGCAGACCGCCACATTTCCGTCTTCAACATTGTCCTATCAGGACGCCAGCAATTCCCTGTTAGCAACCACAAGGATGACCAGAACATGTACATTATAAACCAGCTTTCTGTAGCAGCCAGCACCGTACAGGCACGGATGGGAGTTAAAGACACACACACACACACACACACACACACACACACACACACACACACAACTGATGGAGATGATGAAAAGGCTGAAGATTTTCAAATAATCCTTCTAAATCTCTTTAAAAAATTGAAGCACAATCTGCTTTCTTTATCCAGTGATGCCTTTTTTGCTTTTTCAGCGTCACAACCTGAATTTAGATGGAAAGAAAATTGTAGCTGTGTCCTTCCTTGAGGTAGTCAGTGACATGATAAATCTGTGGATTAAATGAAGCTATTGGAGCTGGGGTGCTGATTCATATTGCTGAAATGCAATATTCTCCAAATTGATCTACAGATTCAAAGTCCCAGATGGATTTTCTTATAGAGACTCACAAACATCCTGAAATTCCTACGGGACCCCAATTAGCAGAAGAACTAATTCCTACACTTCCTAATTTCAAAACTTACTATAAAACAGTAATTGCGACAGCGTTGTGCTGGCATAAGGATAGACATGTCAATAGACTAGAATTAAGAGTCCAGATATAAGCTCTTCCATTTATGGCCAACTTGTTGATGTCAAGACCATTTACTGGGGAGAAAGAATAGACTTTTCCACAAATAGTGCTGGAACTACTGGATTTAAGAAATTGGATGGTTTCTTAAAAAGCACAAGCAACAAAAGAAGAGGTAGATAAATTGGACTTTATCAAAATTAAAAAGATTTACACTTCAAACTGTACATTAAGAAAGTGAAAAGACAATCAACAGACTAGGAGAAAATATTTGCAAGTCGCCTATCTGATAAGGGACTTGTATCCAGGCTATGTAAAGAACACTTATAACTCAATAACAAGAAGATTAATTTGTGTCTTTGAAAACACACTCCGCTTTAAAAATGGGCAGAGGATATGAACAGACGTTTCTCCAAGAATGATATATAAAGAAGGCCAGTACACACACAAAAAGATGCATAACATTATTGATCATTAGAGAAATGCTAATCAAAACCACAGTGAGATACCACTTCACACACACTAGGATGGCTAGAGTCAAAAAGAGACAGTAACAAGGATGTGGAGAGATTGGAACCCTCATACATTGCTGGTGGGAATGTAAAGTTGTGCGACCACTTTGGAAAACAGCAGTTCCCCCAAAAGGTAAACATAGAGTTATCCTGTGATGTCATTATGGGGGTTTCTCATCTATTCAGCTATTGAATTATTTTGAAATTATATTTTAGTAAGAATCAAGCCGATCTCCATTTAGTACACATTTTCAGAAACCATCTTTTAAAAGTGTCGTTTGCCAGTGTGTTATATATAATCTAAAGGTAGTAGGTGGTGGGCTGATTGAGATAGTGATTTCCTATTATTCTGTGAATTAATGAATTGATTACGTAGGCCAGCCCTGGGAGTCTCTTGGCACACCGAGTCGCAGAAGTTTCCAGAGTTCCTCAGGCTCAGGTCACTTGGCAAAAATGGACAAAGATTGACACTTAAGAAAAATTGTACTCTCTTATGCATCATCCTTCATGCGGCTAAAACATGCATCTTGAGTTTGAAAGATTTCTCTCAAATCTTTGATTTCCTGTTTAAGTTGAATTTTTTTCCCCCGATTTCATGCAACCCATTTGTTCACCAGGCTCGTGGCTTCCCTCATTACTGCTGCCGTTTCAGTTATCTGGTCAACGGGGGCTTTAAGGCCATGGAATGCTGCTCATCAAGGCTCGTAATTATCCCGAGGTCACCGTTTTAGTTAGCCGTTAGCAGCCCAGACATGAGCTCTCAGTTCCGGCTCATGTGCCTCAGAGTTTCCCAGGGTTCCTCGGGGGATGTGTGACGCTCTCGCGCTCTGGCCACGCTTCTCTGCTGCTCTCCTGCTGTGCCTTGGCCAATATCTTGTCTTCCTTCAGCTCTTGAATTTCTTCCCGACGCTGCTTCATCACTTCCACTCCTCTTGAAAGCCCTGGTTTGCTTATAAAGCGATTTTCCTGCTTTGTCATGGTCTCTTGATCTTTCTTTCTTTCCTTTTTTTTTCTTTTTTAATATTGAAGTATAGTTGATTTATAATGCTGTGTTAATTTGTGCTATACAGACAGTGACTCAGTTATACACATATATACATTCTTTTTTATATTCTTTTGCATTATGGTTTATCCCAGGATATTGACTATAGTTCCCTGTGCTGTGCGGTAGGACTTTGTTGTTTATTGATCTCTCAGCAAGAGTTTTAGGATGAGCACTGTACTTCTCCATCTGATCCCCATTCTTCGCAGCTGAAATGGCTGGTTGGAGGCCGGCATCCTCTCCTTAGCCCTCGAGGGAGCGGAGGCAGGCAGTCCTTTCAACGAGGGGGAGCGAGGTGCCAAGGGGAGCCGTCTCCCGGGCTCTCACTGGGGTTGGGGGTTGGCCACCCAGGCCCCTCAACTGAATCCCGTTACCGGCCCCTTTCCCCTCCGTTTAGCCCGACAGACTCAGGAGCATGTACACCGGGGGCTCTCTCCTGATGCTTAGGGCTAAATGCTTCCCCAGTGAAACAGTGAAAAGAGGCGCTCATCCCCAGCTGAAGACAGGAAAGCACGGGGACCGTGACCCCTCCCAGAAGCAGGTCTGTCACTGTGTTTACCTTAGCGTAGACCTGCTTTTCCGTGTGCAGGCTGGAGCTCATGGACATCCCCAGCTTGGGAGCCTCGGCCCTGATGAGGGAGTGTTCACGGCATGTCCCCCGTCATGCAGTGTCCCTCAGGTGGGACTTCTGGGCAGCCCTCCACCTTCAGGGCCTTCCCTCTCCGACCACCAGGGCCCCAGGCGAGGCGAGCACAGCCAGCTGCCCCGTGCTCCCCCATCTCAGGTGGAAGGCTCTGGAAAGCTCTTGGCAGTTCCGATACGGGGCTGCCTTGAGCCTTGGAGTGTGAAATGCCTCTCGACAGGCTTAAGCTACGCATGCCGCGTCAGTTTGTAACACGTGAGGACAGAGCTGATGGGACATCCTCAACTCGCGGTCAACACGCACTTAGATTGGAGCGCTAGGAATCAATTGTCCCCTCTGCCGCCTCCATCGAACCGCGAATGCTCTTCACGGCGGATGCTGGTTGGGTGGGTTAGAGAACCGAACACATTAACCCTCATCCCCAGTTCTTCAGTCGGCGTTTCCCAACGTGCGGCCACAGGTCATCTCTGTCATGTAATTACCTGGGGGTCCTTAGTTTGGTAGACACACCTTTTCCAGGCCCCAGCCCAGACTTACTGCCTTCAGATCTCTGGGCACGGGGGGTGGAGTCTGCATTGCAGACAAACTTATTTTGCGCTTGAGTTTGAGACCTGTAAGTGCTGGGCTGAATGGAGTCTGATCCCACAATTCCACACCCTGGGGATTCAGCTGTCTGTCAGATTCCAAGGGAAAGAATGACAGAGGAATGCAAATCTCGGATACTAAATAAGCACGTCAGGTGATCACGTTCTTCCGCGCAGGGCTGCCTTAAGGTGTCTGAGGGGCATTTTAATAGGATTTAGTTTGCAAAATCCGACTCCGGTATTGCGGGCCCACAGATTGCATCAGGGTAGGCGCTCCCTCCTTGCACAGCTACCATCCATCTTTCCCTTCCTCTCCTGCCCCCAGGCCCCCATCTGAGACAGACTGACTTTCCTCCTCTCCGCCAGCACCAGGGGAGCTCTAGAACATACCCACGCCCAGGTCACAACACAAACCAAGTGCGTCTGAATTTCTGGGGGTAGAGCCCCATATCTTTAAAGCTGTTCAGGTGACTCCAAGGTGCCACTAAAGTTGAAACCGTGGCTCTGCGGGCACATTTAACCCGTTTCTGATGACTCCCAGCCCGTCCGCCTTTAGGGGGGCAGTTCTGCCTCTGCGTTCTTCCCCATCCGCTGGATACACTGTCCCGTGACTCTGTCTGTGCCCTGGGCTCTGACACGCCCAGGAAGACCCCGTGTTGCCCCAGGGCAGCCTTGCAGGCCCCTCCACCACCCGTGAAGTTGTGCCACGTGGCTCTTTGCGCGGACCTGCGCCTTCTGCTCCCTGGCCCGCTCAGTCGAGCTGCCCGTTTGCTGCCTGGGCCACCTTCCCTCTCTCGCAGCCTCGCTTCCCGCCCAGCGCGGCCGAGCCACACGGCTCCGCCTACGAGCCTTGAACGTGAAAGCCCATCGCATCGTCTGCAGTAGCCACTAAGTCAGCTCACCTCGTTGGCCAGCGCCCGAAGTACTGCGGGGAAGGAGTGAGAGGCATAGCGGCCCAAGCTGACGTTCTGTGCTAGAAATGAGGCAGCCTGTGCGCAGACACCCAGACCCTCTGAGAGGCGGTGGCCCCCGGGAGCCCAGAGAAACAAGGGGCTGGTCTTAGCCCCTCGGTGAGGGGCCGGCAAGAGCTCCGCTCCCGTGTATCTTGACCTTGGGAGGCACTTCCAGAACCTTGTTCTCGGCACTTTATAGCTACTGTCCCCATTTTATAGACAGGAAACTGAGGTCAGCTCACCCAGAAGGGGCTGTGCGAGGCTTGGAAGCCAGTCTGGGGGGCTCCCCCCGCGTCCCTCTCACTAACCATCCTGGTCACAAGCCCCTGCACTTTCCCCCTGAGCTGCCGGGTCCAGGTGGGCATCGCGCTGGTGGCTCCTGGCCGGTTCCTCCTAGCCCGGCAGTGCCTGGCCAGAGCGGGGCTCTGTAAGGCTTTGCAGATGAGTGATGGGGTTAAGGGACTTGACTTTCCGAGACGGTGTCTGATGCACAGAAGTATCATCTGAACAGAAGAGGACCAGGGAGAGTCACCTCGTCCACGGCAAACCGTGCTCCCGAGAGCTGGGGGCCCGTTCTTCACCCTCCACCTGCGTCCCCCATCTCCTCTTCCAGGACCTCAAGGCTCGAACCTGCTGAGCTGACTCTCTTCTTCTCTGCCCATCGTGGGTCACTACGGGCAGAAGAATGTGTTTCTGCCTTTCCCCCTAAAGGGCCATTTAAACGCATTTCTAAGGAGCCCTAGTTTCCAGCTCAGCTGACCTACTTCTGTTGCCTTAGCACTTTGTCTAAGCGCTCCTCAGGCAGAAGAGGTGTGGTCTGTCTTCCTTCTCCTCGTCTCCCCCGCTCCTTTCCCTCCTTCCTGAAATAATTCATGAATATACTTAAAATAATTAACATACAGGAGGACGTAAACAAATAAAATGTAACTATCCCTGTTCTTACAGTTCTATCTCTGGACTTGTTCTCGGGAAGCTAACACTTTCCCTTTTTATTTTTAAAGCTCTTATGGTGATTACTTATAATTCTGTTTCTCATCTTTCAGAGCAGATTGTCCGTAAATGGAGAAGTTGTGACTCTGGACAATCTAGGGAATTTACCTTATACTACTCTCACCATCTACTCCTCTGCCTTCCCTTTCCCAATCTTTGTTGTAGTATGTTTTTATTTCTTCTAATAGCTAGTTGCCTTTATGACTTTAAATAATGTACATAAACTCCAGTTTTTGATTCATTCACCTTGGACTGTATGGAGTCCCAACCAAAAGATTAAGAAATGTGTACGCTCCCTTACCCCCAGTTTCATCAATTTGACATTGCCTAGGCTTATAAACTTTACATTCAGTTTTGTGACTAAATATGTCTTTCATACTTCATATTTTCATTGACTTTCAACATTGAACTTGCATAAACAGATCTATAATATTATCATTACAGGAATTATTTTAAGTGGTAATTATATAAACATTTTAATATAATTATAAAATTGCATAAATGAGAGTGTTATTGACTCTCTAGAAAAGAAGACATAATTTTTGTCCTCAGAATCTTGCCTCTCAAAGGAGAATTATCCAAGCGTAAAGTGAAAATGGTTGTCTTTGATCCGTAGCCAACTCGGTGACGGCTTATCCTTCCCACATCAATCTCCTTCTTTGATTCTTTTTCTGTATTTTGCTGGTGTGGATTCGGGAATAATTTTGTTTGTATAAAGTTTGTGAAAATGCACAACTTTTTCTGAGTCTTTGCAGTCCCTCAAATGTCTTTCTTCCATTTGTTTGACAATTTTTTGCTTTTATTTATTTCGCTAGTTGTTGATCTATAATTTGCGTTTGTAAAGAAAACAGATCTTAAGTGTACAGCAGGTTGAATTTTCGTATGTAACCACCACCCATCTTAAGATAAAAGAACATCATTTCCATCACCCAGAAAATACCCGTGTGCCCTTTCTGGGGCAGTGGCATGGACACAGAACAACGCAGGCAACTGTTGTGGTCTCTACACCACAGATTCGTTTTGCCTGCTCTAGAACTTCATATAAATTGAATCACTCAGTTTCTACTCCATATTTGCCTTCTTATTAACGACAAGATTCTGCATCATCGTGTGTATCAGTAGTTTGTGCTTTTAAAATTGCTGTGTAGTAAGGAGTTTCTCCACTCTTCTATTGGTAGACATTTGGATTTTTTCCAGGTTTTGGCTGTTACAGATAAGGTGCTATGAGCATCTTGTACATGTCTTTTTGTGAACATCTCTTGGATATAGAGTAGACACTGTCAAACAGTTTTCCAAAGTGATCGAGCCATTCACACTCCTACCAGCAAAGGATGAGAGTTGCAGTCAATCGTCAACACTTGTAATTGTCAGCCCTTTTAATTTAGTCATCCTAGTGGGTATCTCACTGTGGGTTTAGTTTGCATTTCTCTGGTAAGTAATCATGTTGAATACCGATTCAAGTGTTTATTGACAATTCAGATATCCATTGTTTGACAATTTGATGGGAGATACAATTCCAGGTTCAAAATAACTTCCCAAACTTTGAAGGAATTGCTTTGTTGTCATTGACAGGATGACTGTGGACAGTTTTATTCTTGTCTTTATGGAAACCACTTGCTTTCCTCCCTCTGATAGTTTTCCAACTCTCTCTCCATTGTTGGAGTCCTGTAGTTTTACCAGGATGAGGTTAGATGTGTGGTTTGTTCGTTTGTTTCCGTAAAATTGCCTGGTTCTCTCTAGATACATCTTCTGGTCATGACTGGTTGCCTGCAGAAACCTCCTCCCAGCAGCTGCCTCTTCCCATGTCACTACGGAAGCACTCTGTTAACTCATACATGCTATTACCTAACTAGCAGGCATATCGGGTGTCAGCTTGTTCCTGGACGTTCCTGCCTGGATGGCTTCTCTTCCCAACCATGCTTCTTGAAGCCAGGGACTCTCACATTCCTTTTCTGGTTCTTCCATAGCACAGTGCTGGCCCTACTAAGGGGACGCCAGATATATTTGGGTCTCTCTGGGCTCCTGCAGGTGGGAACGTACCTTATTCTTCTCTGAAATACATACCAACCCAGCCTGGGTCATAGCAGGCACCCTGTGTATCTTTACTGACAGAGAGAATTTTCCATCCATCTGAACCGGAAGATCATATACATACTGTTTTTCTTAAGACCATCTTTCCAACTCTGGGACTCCATATGGCATAGTTAGTTCAGAGCTAAATTGGCTTTGGGGACAGGAAGGTCCTTCTCTTAATATCTCTGGATCTTCAAGCAGCTTGCAGGGTTGTCTGATCCTCGTGTGGAGTAGATCATTTCCAGTGGACTGGGGGTGAGGAGAGTTGAGAGGGTGGGATTCCTACCGCAGGTGGTCATTGCTCGGGTAAAATGAGCTAGAGAAATAGAATGTGTGTCAGCTGTAGGTCACAGAAAAAAGCCCAGTTCCCTGCCCTCTCCCTCTTCCCCAACCACAAAGTCATTAGCCATCAGCCCAGTTACCTTCTCCCTCAGCCCCCTACACATGGGTCAAAGGAGAGGGTTTGCTATAAATTAAATGGAAATGTCTTTAGTGATCAATCTACAGGGGTTTGCAGAAGGAAAGGTTGTTAAAATTTAGAACCTTTCATTTTCTTGTTAATGAGCTCCCTGGGACTGGAGGGGGTGATAAATATAGCCTCTCTCACACCTTTGAATCAACCAGCCACAAAAGAGTTTTTAAACCTCCTCTAATTAAGCATTTACACAGGCTGTACTCTGTGTTCATTCAGGGCTTTCCCTCTCTAATAAGCTACAGTTTTCATCACTGCCGGGCAGAAGCTCCAGGGACCCCACTGTTCTATCTGAAAGCAGAAGCTGGTCTCTGCCCCACTCAGGACCCGTGTCTAGTCCCCATCCCGTGTCAGGGACCAGTGCTGGCCTGTCGTCCTTGAGCTCAGCTCCCTCACGCTCTCTGTTCCCTCCCCGTGGGGGACGGGAGCCTAAAAGGCAGCCGGAACTGCCGGCCAGGGCTGCACAGCCACCGTTTATATTTCTAACGAGAGCAGGAGCTCCTGTCATTGCAGCTTCCGAGGGAGGCTGGCAGGAGGTGGGAATGGGGCTTTTTATTTTTAATTCCCTTCAGTTAAAATGCAGGTGGGAGTTTCGTAAGTGACACATGCAGATCCACTCAGGAAAGATTTTCTGAGCACCGGCACTGCCAGCTCACTCTCAGATGCTCCACACGAATGTTCCACGCTTTCCCCACTCCCTTCCCCCCATCCCTGGCGCCTGCCTTCTCCCCTGTCATCCTCACTGCCCGGTTCACCGAGAAGAGGTGGGGACTCAGAGCTTCCGTCTCCAAGTCCCGGGAGCGGCCGGCCCCTCCCAGCCTTTCCCTCTCTCCTCCTTCCATCAGGGGACGTGGTGGATGTTCTCCCAGGAAGGCTGAGCCATAGGAAAGAATGAAAGTTTGCTATTTGCAGCAACATGGATGGCCTTGGAGGACATTATGCAAAGTGAATTAAGTGAAACAGACAAAGACAAATACTGTATGATATTACTTATATATGGAATCTAAAAAATATAACAAACTAGTGAATGTAACAAAAAAAGAAGCAGACTCACAGATATAGAGAACAAATTAGTGGCTACCAGCCAGAGGTAGGGAGGAAAAAAAAAGGTTATTATTGGATTATATGAAATCATGTGTGTGAAACTTTCGAAAATTGTAAAGCACTATAGAATTTAAAGAATCGTTCATTCAATTAAAAAAATAATGAAGTAAAAGAAGGTTGCTTCCCTCCCTGGCTCTGGCTCCCAGTGCCTTGCACTTTCTCAGGGACCTGGGGTCCTTGACCGAGAGCCCTCCCCTCTTTCTTCTCCCAGAACGTCCTCTCCACTGTTGCCCTCCCCCTGCACTTCCGAAGGCCCAGCCCAGCCTTGAACTGGTGGAGCCCAGTGCCCCTCTGGCTGCCAGCCTAGCCCTTGGCCTGCCCTCCGCAAGTCAACTGCTCGAAGGAGCCGTCCCTCCCCCAGCCCCATGCTCGCTGGCCTGGTGGGGGGCGCAGCTCAGGTGGGCTTCCAACCCTGAAGGTGACTTCAGATTTCTTGAATAACACGATCAAATTTCATAGCTCGGCCAGTTGGCTTACAGGCATTTAAAACTGAACCTGTGAAGTCCTTTTCCTACCTCGAATTATATTGCATTGATATTATATTTACTTATCGTCTGTCTGTCTTCCTTGCTAGATGCAGCTAAGCCTCACCAGGGCAGGGATTTTGTGTGTCCCCATCACCCATGTGTCTCTGGGACTGGCCCCTGTGGGTTCCTTCTCAATAAACATTTGTTTTAAATTGTTTAAATTATAAATGAACACCAAAATTGCCAGTATTGTCAAGAAACACACAGATTAAACAATGATTTACTGGATAGCACAGGGAACTATATTCAATATCTTATAGTAAACTATAATGGAAAAGAATCGGAAAAAAAAAGAGTACAGATATATACATATATATGTACAACTGAATCACTTTGCTGTACACCTGAGACAATCTTGTAACTCAACTATACTTCAATAAAAAAATAAATACATAAAAATAAATAAAGTTTTAGGCAATTTAAAAAAAAGAAAGAAAAAGGAACAAGAATTAAAAACCCAGTCCACCATAAAATGCTAAAACTTGGTGAGATTAGGTGAAGGGGATCTAGCTGTTCATCAGACAATTCTATTCATTTTTCTGTAAGCTTGAAATTTTTTTAAAAAGTCAGTGAGAAAAAAACATACTGCCCAAAATAGTGTCTTTCCATTTCAGAGCTATTTTTCATATTGAAATTAATATTCCAGTAAGAGAATTCCAAATTCTTCCCTAATTAAAAAAAAAATCACCTTCATCTTTTATCCACACTCAAGAACCAAAAAGTGAGCAGCAAAATTAATTTTTCACATCTTATTTCTATCGTGGGAACTCATTTCTTTTCACAAAGTCGGGGAGCACATGTTCACCATCTTTAGAATTAAAAACCAGGCAAAGCTTCCCCTGCCTGGTACCTTTGGTGGGTGGACAGAGACCCTGAAAGCTGAAGTTCCCAGAGGATCCTTGGATAATCTCCAGGAGAGATAGCTTGTCTGTATCTGATCTATTAGGATTCACGTCTGCCCAGATTCCTTTAGAATCCCTCCTCACTGGGATCACACACTGCAGGGTTTGATCTTGATTTCTTTTAGTCGATCCAGAGAGCTTTGTTAAGTCCAGGTTGGATCACCTCTTTATCAATAGGAATGCGTCCAACCTGTTTATCGTAGCCTACGGTGTGAGATCCATGTCCCAGAAGGCATGTTCTGATGCTGGATCTGGGTTTCTTGTGGCTTTCTTGGTTGTATAAAAAGATGGAATTAAAATGGGATCCATTAACCACTGGCAAAGCATATTGAATGAGTATAGTTAACAAAGATCACAAAACCCTATGATCTCAGTCACTAAGGACCCTATAATTTAGAGACCTCTTTCACTCCCCACAGTCCAATCCAGGGTCTACAGATGAGGGGGTGTATGCAGACATTCGAGAGAAGGTGCAGGGTAGGGCATAGGTCTAGACAAGTGATCAGGTCTGGAGGCAAGAACTCAGGAGTATAGGAATGTAAATGTCAGGTTAAACCTACAGAGAAAGACCAACATCACGTGATATCCCTTGTGCGTGGAGTCTAAAAAAATGGTACAACTGAACTTATTTACAGAACAGAAACAGGCTCATAGACATAGAAAGAAACTTATGGTTACCGAAGGGGAAAGGAGGGGGGAGGAATAAATTAGGAGTTTGGGATTAACAGATACACACTACTATATATGAAATAGATAAACAATAAGGACCTGCTGTACAGCACAGGGAACTATACTCCATAGCTTGTAATAACCTGTAATGGGAAAGAATCTGAAAAAGAATATATATACGTATCAACATATTGATACGTATATATACGTCACTGAATCACTTTGCGGTACCCCTGAAACTGTCACAGCATTGTAAATCAACTATATGTCAAGAAAAAAAAGACGTTAAACATAAAAAAAAAGAATATAAATGTTAGCTAGAACTCGGGCTTGGAGAGATCATCCCAAGAAAGTACACAGAGTAAGGAAGGCAAAGGACCAAAGGAAAACGTTATAGATATTGCTATTTAAGAGGTAAACAGAGAAAGAGAAGCCCATAATGAGTACTTTCAAGAAGTGGATAGAGAGGTAGCAGGAAAGCTTTAGAAGGGAGAGGCGTCTTGGAAGCCGAGGGAAGAACGACTTTCCAATCGAGGATCCATCCTTAGCGCTGAATGCAAGGCAGGGGTGTGCATTATGCAGTAAGGAAAGGGGAGAAAGTGTATATAGAAGATGGAAACCACTGTATAAATTTAGAGGGAGCAGTTTCAGGCGTGTGGTTTGCAGTGTTGAGAGATACTCATACACATACTCAAGAATGAATGGTAGCTGGAGGGGGATCTGGGATTGAGTGGTTTGGCTTTTCTGAAAGATGGAAGAGGCAAGAATGTTCATAAGGCTTTGACAAAAGAGACTTTATGGAGAGAAGATTGCAGCCTCAGAAGGCAGCCTAAGAGAAGTTCCTTGAGCAGTGTCTTTAAGGAAGCACGAAGGGGGTGAGTCCCCAACACAGGTGGGAAGATTAACCTTAGAGGCAGAAGCACACGCCCACCTGACCCGGCCAGGAGCCAGAAATACACGGTGTGGGCAGAGTGGGGTAAATCTGTAAGACTCCCTGGGAGGGGCTGCTTAGATGGCCTTGTCTTGTGACAGTCATTTTCTCAATAAAATGGGAGGCCAAAGTTATCTGCCAGAAATGAAGAGAGGAAGGGCTTGGGGAAGAGGCTGCACCAGAGCCCAGCTGGGCGGCAGCAGCCGTGTGCACGGACCAACTGCTTCTCCAGTGGCACTCAGGGGCCTGGGCAAAGGGCTGAAGGAGCAAATGGCTGGGTTCCCTGAAGGCTGGGGGTCCTTAGGTCGCGTGTGATGGGAGAGAGCTGGGGACAGGAAAATCGCAGTGGTGGACGTGGGCTCTGGGGTGATGGGGAAGGGACGGAAGCCAGAACAACGTGGCTCATCTAGGACGGCACGTTGTGATGAGATGGAAGAAGAAGGGTGTCGGCAGTAAGAATGAGAAAAGGCCGGGGGGAGGGGCCGGTGTGAGGATGGGATGCCGGAGAGGCCAGGGGAATGGGGGACACCATGGGTGGGAGGCTGGCGTGCAGCTGAGACATCCGGGATGGATGACCGAATGGACAGAGACCGCCCAGGGGAGCGCAGACTTGAGGGCAGAGACTGGAGCGAAGAGCAGAGATGTGTCTGGATGTGAACAGCAAGGCAGCCATTCTCACCTCCCCATCGTTCAGGATACTGATTATCTGTCTGTCCCGGCGAATGACGCGCTCCTTTGAGGTCAGGGGCATTCTTCCTCTTTATGTCGCTCACAGCATCAGGAGCAGTGCTGTCAAAACATGAACAAAGCAGGAGGTAGCAACGCCGCGACCAGCCCACCAGGCTGTGCCCTGGACCTCCTGACACTGACAAGAGCGAAACTGCGTCTAAATCCCGTTGCGTCTGAGATAAGCATCTGAGCCTGTTTTCTAGGACTGCCTCCCCATCTGTCAGATTTTCTCCCCAGGATTAATGTGCCATGTCCCCGGCCAACCTCCAGGGACGTCTCTGACTTCCTTTAGACTGAGGGTCTGCCTCTCACTGTCTCCAGTTCCCTGGTCCGACCTCACCTGAGCACCCACAGGACAGGTGTTATGCACCACTGTCCTCCTGGCGCTATAACAGGATTGCCCTTTAGAAACAAAGGCAGAGCCTCCAAGACCTGACAGATCTGCCCTCTTGTCCCAAGACACAATCCTCCTGCCACCACTTGCTCCCAGGAATGAATTTCCTAACTATTTCAGTTGTCCAAAGAGAACATTCTGTGCAGGACTTGGAATTCTCTTGTTGTCCCTTGTTTGAGAAAAGGGTAGAGAGAACCAGAGGCTCCTTTGACATCAGGGATGGACAGCTCTCAGGGAACTGGGACCCCATCACAGAAACCCTCTATTAAAATCAGTCAAATGCAGCGGGTGTGTTTGAGGGAAAGAGGAGGAAGGATTTATGACGGTGTGGGGTGGGCATATTCGGGCTGGTGTGCACAGTGGTCTGATCCCAGCACAGCTGAGCGGATCTGGGAGTGTGATGTGTGTGAAGGGCGCCCTCCCCAGCCTGCCTTTTTTTTTTTTTTTTTTGCTGTACGCGGGCCTCTCACCGCTGTGGCCTCTCCCGTTGTAGAACACAGGCTCCGGACGCGCAGGCTCAGCGGCCATGGCTCACGGGCCCAGCCACTCCGCGGCATGTGGGATTTTCCCGGACCAGGGCACGAACCCGTGTCCCCTGCATCGGCAGGCGGACTCTCAACCACTGCGCCACCAGGGAAGCCCCCAGCCTGCCTTTTAATGTCAGGGGAGCAGAGGAAACCATCAGTTCAAAAACCAACTGCCCATCTTCGTGGTTTCACCTGCGCACGCCCGATTTGGAGGCTCCTATGCACATCTCCATGACAACAGAGGATTAAAGAAATTCACTCAGTCAGAATTCTGGGCTGACAAGTGCCGGGCAAACATTTCATTCCTGTTTTTTTTTTTTTTTTTGTCACAGAGGGGTGGGGAGTGTCGATTTCTGTGCCAAGAGCCAGATTTTGTTCTGGTGAGCTGGGAAGCAGTGGCTATTTCATCAGGCAACAGTCAGAGCCCATTACCCGAGGGGAGTGGAGAATGGTCCTCCTGGGGAGCAGGAAAGATCCAGAAAACCCCATCCCTCTGTCGGGGGAAGCTAAAACGGGAAAGCAACTTGGATACATCAAAGGTTATTGTTTGTCTCAGCTGAGCTCAGCTGTGTTCCTGCAAAAGGCACATCCTCCTTCCAGGACCTCACACTGCACCAGCCAGCTGACTCCCAGCAACGAGCTGTCCTCCCCAGCATTCTCCTTCCTTCCCTTCCCGCTCAGCCCCGGCCCCCATACAAGGGGCCCATCTTTTCTCTTTGATATGCAGCGGTGAATCACAGCAAAGGATGTCACATAACATTTTCCCTGGGAAACTGAAGCTCTGAGGCCTGATTTTATGTGGGTCGAGTCATTATGAATCACACTCCAAAGTGTTTCTAAGTCTAATCTCCTCGAGATAAAACAATAAGAGAAAGATGCATAGTGGGGAAGAATCCCATCCTTAGGGCCACCAAATGGTCCCAGGATCTGGGACGCTTGTCACTTGGTCCCCTTACCTCCGGCTACGTCATGCTCAGGAGACTAATTCCTTAGATGTCCCTGCTTTGCCAAAGAATGTCACTGTCGCACCCTGTGCAGAAACTGCACTCGCCGGCCTGGAGTGTGCTTGCGAGAGGTTAGCTTATTCCACAGGCTTAGAATGGGGTCATCGGGAGAGCGGCACGGCAAGTTATGTCAGGGGACATGCACCAAGATGCGGAAATATGATGATACATTTTTCCAAATTTCCTGAAAAATAATATCTTGTAAGCGTCTCAATATGGTACTGCATGAGTTTGGCAGATATATTTAGATGATAGCAGCTAAAATGTGCTAAATACCCAATATCTGCTAGATGTTGTCCCCATACCTAATTTCATTTCATCTGTGCAAAGACCAGTGTTGTCCTCACTTTACAGATGATGAACGAGGGTAAATGGCTGGTCTGAGGTCAGTGGAGGTGGGGGTCTTGGGCTCCCCACCCTATACTCTCCCACCTCTGCCCGTCTCAACACAGGTGCCCCCCTGACTAGCAAGGGAAACTCTCCAGCGGAAGCTTTGGCCATGGAAAGGTTTCCCTCGACGACCCTGCTCTAGAAGCCCAGTAGATGAAAGAGACTGAAAGAGACTCATGGCTGAGTCATGAGAGACAAAGCCTTTTCATTCTCCTCACTCCTTCCTCCCTCTTCAGTGTTCCTGGGTGCTGTGAACTCTGCTTAAAAACCACCTCCCTACAGCACCCTCTAGGCTGTTTGTTTGGGGTCTATTGGAAGATTCCTTCATCGTTCCAGCCCTGACTTTGGTCTTTCAGGACGTACAGAAGTGCAAAGCCCTGTGCTGAATCTGCCAGCCTCCCACCAGCTGGATTACAACTCTGGTAGTTCTCAGGGCTGCCCTTTCTGCGGTGCTGGGGGAAGGGGTGATGTCAGATGAACGGGCCTGGGCTCCCAGTTGCCCCCCGACTGTTCAAATGCACAAGGCCTCCCACTCACCTCCCTGTAGGGTGAGTCCTCAAACAGCACTGTTAACTATTGCTAACTTTTTAGGTATGATGATCGTGTTGTGGTTATGCTAAATAAAAGAGTATGTCTTTTAGAGATATGTACCAAAGTACCTACAGATGGAGGGATGAAAGTGTTATTTCAGCATTATCTAAGGAGGATGTATAGGTGGGGTATTAGGTGAAACATTCATTTTCTTGAAGTTGGGTAATGAGTACATTGTTATATCATTCTTTCTACTTTGGACAGGTTTGAAATTTTCCAAAAGTTAAAAATACATAGAGATAGATAGATAGATAGATAGATAAAGGTACAGGCGAAAAAAATTCAGCATTAGGCCCTTGCTCCAGGACTGCCTACTTTCCCTCCCTCAATTTGTCCATTTGCTGCTCTCTGGCAGGGTCTAGGCCTTTTCCTGGAGTAGGTGAAGACTTTGGACCTGCTTCTCTAACTTGTCAACTAGGATTCCACCCCTACTTGCAGCTTTGCCTGCACCTTTGATTTTGGCCTCTCCCACAGTCAAGAGTGCAATATATTTCTCCATGAAGGTTTGTGGTAGAAACTTTACCACCCAGTTCACCCTGGGAGATGTGAACCATTACAGATATTTTCCAAAGCTCACGTACTTTCATGATCTCCCATTCTACAGATGAGAAAACAGAGGCTTAAGTAAACCACCAAGTTCACACAGCCAGAAGGTGGGAGAACCAGGCATGTGAGTTCAGGCAATCTGAGTCCAAAGATGGCCTTTTTACCACTGTATATTATAGATGCTGTATTTGACAGTTATAAACAAGCCCAGCAGGAGGCAACTCCCAAAACCAGTGGAGCAATTGTCAGCTTTTTTTTTTTTTTTTTTTTTTTTGGCAGTATGCGGGCCTCTCACTGTTGTGGCCTCTCCCATTGCAGAGCGCAGGCTCAGTGGCCATGGCTCACGGGCCCAGCCTCTCCGCGGCATGTGGGATCTTCCCGGACCGGGGCACAAACCCGTGTCCCCTGCATCAGCAGGCGGACCCTCAACCACTGCGCCACCAGGGAAGCCCATCAGCATTTTTTTAGTATTAAAAAATCAGAAAATAGAGAAAGTAATCCAAAACCCTACCATTCTAACAAAATAGCTAGTAGTTTTTTCTTTCTGCATATATTTTAGATAATTATATTCGTGATGACAAAATAATATACATTTTAATGTTCTGATTTTAAAATACTAGATCACAAGCAATTCTTTATAACAATTTTCTTCATAATATCATTCCAAATGTGCTGTAGTTTTATTACAAATGCTCCTCTTTTAGGAATTCTTTGTTGTTCCCAATTTTATGCTGTTTGAAATAATCTGGGAACAGATATCTTGAGCTGCTTCTTCTTCTTAATTTTTTCCTTCATGTAAATGCCCAGAGATAAGATTATTGGATCAAAGGCTAAGTAATTTTTGTTATATCCTCTGAAGCACTGTGTGTCAACAAATAATTTCTATTTTATATACAAAAAAGATGAGGTTGGCTTAATTTAAATTTGTTTTATTTCTAGTAAGTGGAATATTACGGTGGAGAGTTGTAATTCTTTGGGCACTCAGTGTAGCCTGGTGCTGCACATCACTTACACACACGCATGTGCGCGCACACACACACACACACACACAGAAACCACACTCCACTCATGACAGCAGATACTGTTTGCAGAAAGAAGGGACCGGAGGAAACATAGGAGCACCTGGTGTTGACTTGTCTTCTTCACTTTCGCTAAAGTTTTGCCATTTAATAATTCGACAGCAGTTGTGCAAATAGCTCTCTAGCTTCCAGGAATTTCTTCATAATCCTCTGTAATCGCTGTCTCTCAGTCTGAGAAAAAGTTCTTTCAAATGACTGAGGCTTGATTATATCTTTTCTCTTAAAAAAAATCACAAGTTTGTTCTAATTTTACATTTAATTAAAACATGCAAATTGTAGAAAATCTTAAAACATGGAAAAGTTTAAGAAAGAGAACAAACGTAACTCATAATCCTACCATCTCAAAAAAAATCCCTCTTTGATGTATTCTACTCTTATATGAAACAAAATTGCTATCACACTATATGCATTCAGTTTTGTAGCCTGGTATTTTTTCATTCAACATTATGTTGTGAGTATTCTACCTGGCCATTAGATATTTTCCAAAAATGATTTGTAATGTTTGCATAACATATAATTACAATAGGCAACATATAATTATAATTGTATAATATTTAGATATTAAGTATATCACCACTTATTTTATAATTTTCTTAATGTTGGCCATCTAGATTGTTTCCAAATTTTCACTGTTATAATTAATACTGCAGTGGACATCTGGTCCATGTATTTGTGAAACCTTAGTCCGAGAGTAGGACATGCAAATCCATCCTTAAGTATGAAGCCTCTGCCTTGCCAGCCTTCCAGGTTGGGGAGTTGGGAGGCCTGGGTTCTGGCCCCACTTTGCAATTGTGTGACCCCAGCAAATGGCACTGCGTCTCTCTGAGCGTCAGTTTCCTCGTATAAAAACAAAGGGTCTAAATAAATGATCTTTCCATGTCCTTTCAACACTAGCATTTGATACGTCTAAACTAAAGCCACAACTCTCTCTTTGTGAAGATTATACTTCTTCCTATCGCCAAAGAATTTTATACTTTATATTACTTTTGCCTCCGCACATGTGAAATGAGAATATGTAGTGACAATAAGGAAAGAACGACTCTTCCAGACCTTTACACGTGGAGCTTCTAAGCTGTGCTTATTAGCAAGCACGTTAGAGTTAGATTTCTGCTAGCCATTAAGGGAGAAAACCGTCATTAGGGAGGCAGGATCACACGAGCTGAGACACGGTCTACACTGTCTTCAGACTATCTGTACCACAGACACAGACTATAAGTGGGGGTGGGTAACATTCTTTGCGGCAGGTTTGAAATAGGAAACCCAAACTTCCTGGCTAAAAGTGTCTCTGCATTCAAGAATGACTAAAGACAATACAGGGCAAAGGAAAATAAGAATCAGAGTAATCGAGGCTGCCAGGGATCCCCCGAGGCCTAGTACTAAGACGATTATTAAACCTAGTTATTGTCATGCATTCACACTCTCCGAAACTCTGGCTCAGAACTGCCCCTACTGGGTCACTCGTGGTTCATCTCACAAAGCCCAGAGAAAGGACCTAAGTCTCAATGACATTTTCTTCCTGGTTATGGAAACATTTAAAATAAACAAAGAAGAAAACAGCCCACAGGTTCCCTTTTGATAATGGGACTCACCCAGCTCTGGCTCTGCGACCCTGACCGTCACCGGGATGTTTTCCCTAAGCTGGCAGGATGCAAAGCGGGCAGAGGATTTAGTGTTTACAGTGTCCTAGAGCCAAGGAAACTGCCTCCCAAGTCCCTTTTCATCTAATGGAGTAACCCATCCGAGGCTGGGAGGGCCCTGTCCCCCCAGGCCCCGGGCGGGTCATTTCAATGGTGTGATTCAAGGCCTGGAGCGAGTCAGCTGGCAGTGCACGGGGCTCTGCCTCTTCTGGGCAAAGCTCACAAGGACCGTGTAAGAGAAAACGGACTGCAGGTCATTCTTGTCGTGCCGGGAAAAGAGAGTCCCTTCTGCTGTCCCAGAACACTCCCTGGAATATCAGAGTGAAAGGTTTAAAAGAAAGAGACACAGACCCTGGGCCAAGGAGGCATGTCTTCCCCTACCTCATGGCTTTTGTTTTCCACTCGAAGATCATGGGGCGAAAAGTGGCCAAATGTGATAACCCGGCCAGGTGAAAGCCGAGTTCTGAGTAACTCCATCCCCTCTCATTGAAGGCACAGCGCATTTCACCCAGAGAATCTCTCTCAAAGAAGAGGAGTTCTGCAAACTAAGACTTGCCATAAAAGGTTTGCTTTGTAGAGACTTGGCTCTCAAAGAGAAATCAGGCAGCTCCCAGGCTGACCCACAGTTCTTGAGGCAGCACCTGAGGGCGCCATTTCCCTGGGGTCACGGGAGCAGGGCCTGCTTAGATGGGCCATTTCTGCTTCTCTCCTCTGCCCGGAGTTTGGTCTCATGTAAGACGTGGCTTCGTAGGAAAATGTCTTCAAGCTCGGCTAGGCAGGGAGGTGAGCATCCTGGAAGAAAGTAAGAATAGAACTGTTGGTGTTTCCTGTGCACCCATGAACCCCAAGGAGAAATGGAAGCCTGTATAGGGTAAGACATCCCCGCTGCTCACCCAGGCCCACAGATTAGAGAGGGAGCTGGGAGTGCGATGGCCTCAGTGCGGAGGGAGACTGTGTGATCCGCGTATACGAACCTCAGCTACAGAACAGCCTCACGCAGGGGTCAGAAACCACTGATGTCAACAGGGCCCTCCTGTATAGCACAGGGAACTACATTCCGTAATATCTTGTAATAACCTATAATGGAAAAGAATCTGAAAAAGATTCTTATACATAACTGAATCACGTTGCTGTACACCTGAAACTAAAGATAACATTGTAAGTCAACTATACTTAAAATAAAAAAATAAGACAAGAAAAATTAAAAAAAAGAAAAGAAAGAAACCGCTGATGGGATTTTTCTTTTCACCGTTGGGCCGTTCTTCTCCCTTCTACCTCCCGGCAAAAGGCTTTCTGCTGCTCACCTGAGAAGGTAGCCACCTGTGTGCACAGAGGAAGTGGTGATCAGAACCTTGGCAGGTCACTTTTGAAAGGCCCTAGCTGATGTGTTCTAATAGTGATACTAACACCCAGTGCTCTCCGGCCCGGCTATGTCCCAGGCCGTGCGAAGTGTTTTACGTTCATTTTCCCTGATGCCCACAGCAACGCTGAGAGTGTCAAGGAAGAACCCGAGGCTCAGAGAGGCTGATGACTTTGCCCAAGATGACACCACAGTAAGGGACAGAGACAAAAATGAACTCCCAGTCTGCATGGCACTAAAGCAATGTACTTACCACGCCACATACTGTATCCCAATTACTAATCCCTGTTTTATATATAATGACAGAGCACATGACCATCCATATAATTAGAACTAGTAATAATTTAAAACTCGATAAGCCTCCCTGATGCAAAGAAATAGGGGTTTCCAGGAGAGAGTAAAGATGTTCATAGACCAGAGGCAGCATCCGGCTAAGGAGCGGGGGTGAGATCAGCTTTACGACCCAGCGATTCCACCTGAGGACGAGAATTGTTCCCACGGTGCACAGTCTTGTTCTAAGTTAGTAGACAGCAGTTCCCACGGTTCCAGCCTTCCCTGGGGTCAAAGGAGGTGACCAAATATTGGCCCCTTATTTTCCTTTCCTTAAAAGTATAGTCGTAAGTAAGGACAGAACATGTAGAATTCTAGATTTGCAATATTACACCCTAAAAGGAAATAACACAAGTGAAGCTCATATGTATTCTTCCCTTTTTCTTAGCTTTGATGTTTTTCTTTCTTTTTTTTAGATTTTATTTTATATTGAAGTATAGTTGAGAAATAACAGCTTGCTATTTCCTAGATCAAGGTGTATACTCAAAAGACATATTCTTTTGCCTGTGTGTAGTACAGGTCAAGCTTCTTCCTCAGAGCCCAGAACAAACCAGCTAGTTAGTGTCATTAAAGGAAAGGGCTCCACACTGACAGCTGAGCAGACATAACCTCCCCAGCCTGGGATTCAGTTAGAAATAGCTTCGTGTTCAGCACTGACTACCTGGGTTTTAATTCTGCCTCCACTGCTTCCTAGAGTGGGGGGTCTTTGAGGGGTTACTGACACCTCTGTGCCTCAGTTTTTTCATCTATAAAATGGGGACAATAGTCATGCCTCCTTTTAGGGTTGTTGTGGGGATTAGATGAGTAATCCACGGAAACAGTTTAGAATCGTCCCTGATATGTAGTTGGCATTGCTAGCCTATGTGAATGTGGTTGTTCAAGGCAACACTTGCACACAGTTCTTACTTTCCTTTAGGGGTCCACTGGTTCCTCTATTTTGGGTTGTAGCTTCTCTCTTGTTAACACTAACGATTTGGATGAGACAGCAAAATTTTATTTTCCTGAGGAGTAGCTATGCCACTGGATCTCTCTCTGTCTCTCTCTCTTTCCCCTCACTCCTGTATCCTATATCTTCTGTCCTCTGTCTCTCAACATAACGTATCCTATAACCTGTGCAATGGTTAATTTTATGTGTCACCTTGGCTGGGCCACGGTCCCCAGATAATTGGTCAAACAGTATTCTGTATGTTTCTGTGACTGTGGTTTTGGGATGAGATTAACATTTAAGTTGGTGCACTCTGAGTAAAGCAGATTATAACGTAGGTGGGCTTCATCCAGCCTGTGAAAGTCCTTAACAGAACAAAAGACTGACCTCCCCCAAGCAAGAAGGAATTCTTCCAGTAGACTCTGCCTTTGGACTCAAACTGCAACTGCAGCCTGGGCCTCCAGCTTGCCGACCTACCTTGCAGATTTTGGACTCATCACACCTCCACAATCATCTAAGTCAGTTCCTTATTCATTTTCTCTCTCTCTCTCTCTCTCTCTCTCTCTCTCTCTCTCTCTCTCTCTCTCTCCCTCCCCCTCTCCCTCTCCCTCTCCCTCTCCCTCTCCATCTCCATCCCTCCCTCTTTTCCCCCCATGTCTGTCTCTTTCTCTCTCCCTCTCCCTCTCCCTCCCTCCCTCTCTCTCTCTCTCTCTCTCTCTCTCTCTCCCCCTCCCCCTCCCCATCCCTCCCTCTTTTCCCCCCCATGTCTGTCTCTTTCTCTCTCCTGTCATCTATATCTCAACTGCTCTCTCCTCTCCCCGTAACATCCTATAGCTTGGTTTCTACTTTGCCGGAGAGTTTGGACATACAGCAATCCACACACTACCCAGCTGTGCTATTTCAGGACCCTGGACAGCAGCTCCACAATTTTTCTCCCCACTGCATCCCAGCAGGAGTATTTTGGTCATATTCAGCTCATGTTACTATGTGACAGGCACTGTGATAGATGCTTGAATAATAATCAGTCCTTGCCCTCAAAGAGATTTAAAGTACAGAGGGGGAAACAGGCTACAAACACAGGTTCATTGTAGAGAACTAGGGTGTGTAAATATAGGACACTATGAGAGTACTTAGGAAGGAAAGGTCCTAATTTGGTTTTGGGGTGGGAGATGGCATAAGGGAAGAGACATCTAAGTTTGAATCTTAAGGCATTAGTTGGCCAGGGGAGAGGGGTAGGGAAGACTGCTTTAGGCAGCAGTGACAGCGTATGCCAAGGCCTAGAGGCAAGAGGGCAACGCTCACCTAGAGAAATGCAGTTAGTACTGTACAGCAAAGTGTGAGAACAGTAAGGTGCCAGGAAGGAGGGGGAGAGGCCCTGTGCTGTGTGATAGATAAAGGCATGTGTGAAGTGCTGGAGGAACGTAGCTGAGGGGGTGATTAAGTCTCAGGGGATGAGGGTCAGGTGACAGAAAGCTGTAGTGAGGCAGCACATCTAAATTTGTCCTAATGACCTTTAGGGGTTTCCTGGACCCCTTGTGGGAGTAAGGGGAGGAGAGAACAATAGAGAACATTTCGGCGAGAGCTGTGCTGTCCAGTATAGTAGCTGCTAGCCACGTGTGACTGCGGGTATTTAAATTTCATCAATGCAACTTAAGTAACATTAGAAATTCAGTTCCTCAGTCACTGCTGGAACACTGGTCACATTTCAAGTGGTCAGCACCCACATGTGGCTAGTGGCTTCCATACTGGACAGTGTAGATATAGAATTTCCATCATTGCACAAAGTTCTGTTGGGTTGGAGGGAACAGCACATGCAAATGCTCAGAAGCTTGCGTGTATGTGGTTCGTTCAGGAGTTGGTGGCCCATCGTGGGAGCTGTATCAAAAGGCAGGTGGATGGAAGTGTCTGGAGATGACACTAGAGAGTTTAGCTGGAGCTGGCTGGCAAAAGGCATTTTAAAAAATTAATTTATATTTTATTTTTGGCTGCGTTGGGTCTTCGTTGCTGCACGTGGGCTTTCTCTAGTTGCAGTGAGCAGGGGCTGCTCTTTGTTGCGGTGCGTGGGCTTCTTATTGCAGTGGCTTCTCTTGTTGCGGAGCACGGGCTTCAGTAGTTGCGGCTCGCGGGCTTTAGAGCGCAGGCTCCGTAGTAGTGGTGCACGGGCTTAGTTGCTCCGCGGCCTGTGGGATCTTCCCAGACCAGGGCTCGAACCCTTATCCCCTGCATTGGCAGGTGGATTCTTAACCACTGCGCCACCAGGGAAGTCCCAAGAGGCATTTTAAGTCATTCCAAAGGAAGGTGGACTTAGCATTTTGGCATTGGCAGACAGGAGCAGGTCCAGACTTATAAAATGAATTCAAGTAGCAGTTACAAGGTCTGAAAGGAATAGTGGGCAAAGAGAAGGCAAGGAGAATAAGACAATTAGCTTTTGTCAAATACAGTTAGATGAAGCAGCACTTTTTATCATGTCACCTTACATTCGCCAGTTTCCTTGGTCCTAATTAAACTCAATTTTCTCTGCCTGGTTTCAAAGGCCCTTACCTTGTTGCTCACTCCTATCTAACACATGAGCTTTACCCCAGTGATGACAGTAGTTTCACTCTCCCCCTCACATGATTAAGCCTTGTCTCCATTCCTCACGGTCCCTGATTGGACTGAACACTCCTTGAGAACAGAACCATGTCTTATAGTAGGTAAGCCCATAGGAGATGCTTACACAGCTCATAGGATAGTCAACAGTCATAACTGGGGCGGCCCTTGCGGGTTGTGGTCCTTGTGGGCAACAGGGTAAACGTCTGTGTAAAGTAAACTAGTAAAATGCTATTTATTGATTGGCCATGAAGGTGCTGACTAGTAAGATAAGATGTTCTCCCATTGGTCCTTGGTCCATCAGGCAGGGTCCTAGAAGAAAACAGGATTCTACTAAAATGTACAACTAGAGGCAAATTAACAAGAGGACAGTTCCAGAGGTGTGGGCACGATTAAGGGAACCCACAAAGGTTGTTGAGCATCCCAGAGGTTAGCAATATTCAGAAGCCATTACTACCCCAGGTCTAAAGGGAAAAAGAGTGTTGCCAGAGCCCAGTGAAAACTGGAGATAAGGAGGAGAGGCCCCCTGGCAGGAACTGTAGGGTGAGAAAGAGCAAACCCTGCTGTATCAAGGCACTAAAGCATGGAGGAAGCAAGGAAGAAAAAATATCCTTCTCTCTCTCAACTCTCACCCTCCATTCTCTTGCCAGTGCCTCCCGTTGCCTAAATCTAATCAAAAGTCAGAGGACAAGGGAGACAAGTGATAAAGCCCATAGCATATGGGTAGAATTAGACATTAAAAAAAAAAACACCACAATTAGGATTACGATTGGCTGCCATGGCAGACAATCAGGATAACAATAGCTTAAATAATTTAGAAGTTTGTCTCTTGTAAATGAAGTCCAGGGCTGATATGTCAGCTCCCAATAATTGGGGACCCAGGCTCCTTCTATCTAGCTACACTCCACTTCCTCAGCATATTACCTCATAGTCCAAGATGGCTGCTTGAGCTCCAGACATCATGCTGGCATCCCAACATGCAGAAAGATGAAAGAAAAGCAAAGAAGGAGAGCACACTTTCTTACTTTAAAGGCACTTATTTGAAGTCACACATGACACTTTCATTTATTGGCCGGAACTTAGTCACATGAGCACACCTAGCTCCGAAGGGGGCTGGAAATGTGATATCTATGTCAAGAAATCTTGTGTCCAGCTAAAAATCAAGCATTCTCCAACTAACTAAAATGGGGAGATCGGATACTGGAGGACAACAAGCTCTTTGTTACAATCTCAAAGGAAAAATCCTAGCGCATATGATCTGCTGGAGAAATTCCAGGACTCTAAGCCAGAGTCTTCTCGATTTTCAGTAACCAACAGAGCGAACACATTAATAATAATGACATTGTGTATTATGACACGTCACGTGTCCTTTCACTACATGATAGTTACTTGTACGCCAACTTCTAAAGGAAAACCAGTTTTGCTGTGTGTAAGGATGATGCACATTCGATGGGGAAATGCCAGTAGGAGACACTTGCCAGAGGAGATTTAAAGACTCGTTCCTGGAAAATATGCCGTCCATAGATACGATGAAGCCAGCTGGTTTGATAACAGAAGCAACAGATCGTGTTTTCAGAGTTGAGGGATAAATCTGCATTTAACAAGATATTCTAAAATATATGATTCTTACGGAGAAGAGCCCCAGTGGCTGCTACAGTTACGGCGTGCATGCCACTGGCTTGGTCCCAGAGCCCTTCCTTGGGGGCACTAGCCTCTTTCTCAGCAGCCAACCGTGTCCGCAGCCTGGGCAGCCAGGGAGCTGCTCCGGGTGAGGAGTGACAGTGGGAGCTGCCCCTACCTGCTTCAGCCCAGGGCAGTCCCAGTCACCCTATCACCCTGGGCTGTGCCCAAGGTCCACAGACAGAGCGGAGCTGTCTCTCCACTTCTCCCTTCTAACAGCCTTTGCAGGCTCTGGTCAGCCTGTCCAGGGAAGGAGGGGAAGAAGTCTTGGCCCTTCAATCATTCATTCAACCAACTCTCGGGAGGCAGCTGGTGTGTGTGCTGCTGTAGGCATGTTGAGGGTACAGAGAGATGGAGCATGAAGGCTGACGGTCTGGTTAACACGGGCAGGAGTCCCACACATGCAGTTGGATCATGCATGGCAACAACACAGATGACATCGCAAGACTGCAGTGTCCTGTGCAGACGCTGTCAGTCCCATAGGTCTGTGGGTGGACAGAGTTAACGTGAGTTGGAATACTCAAGGAGGACTCACAGCCAAAGGAACCAGTGGGTGGGGCCTTGGCGTATGGGTAGGAGTCGGCTTACGGGCAGGGACTGGGAGGGAAGAGGGTCCAGTGACAGATGAGTGGAGGCAGGGATGAGCGTCTGTGCCCAGGAACAGCCAGCAGCACAGTGTAGCTGGGACGGAGGTTGTGCAGCGTGATGATGGAAGAGGAAGGGAGAGGTGGGCTTGTGCAGGGTCTCGGCTGCCGGGCTAAGGAGGGTGGCGTTCAGAGAGGAGCCACTGAGCTTCTGAGCCGGGAACCGCATAACGAAAAGTGTTTGGGAAAGGCTGTCCGGCCGTGTGTAGAATGCATTGGCTTTGTAGCGAAGGAGTTGTCTCACATTTGAGGACATACGTGATTCTCTGGGACAGATAACAGTAATCCGATGCCTATTCTGTTCGTGACTTCCAAGAATAGCTCCCACAAGGCAGATGCTCTCCAGCGATGTGTGCAGGGTGTTGCTGTTCGACAGGTACTGGGGTTCCAGGTGACCTCAGCGACCTGCACAGGCATGGTCCCTGCCCTGGGATGGCAAAGCACCCTTCACCCCAGCCCGAGAGCTCGCTGGGGGTGAGGGGCACGAGGCTGGGCTAGGAGGGCACAGGAAGGAGACACATCTGGGGAGAGGGCTTACGGTCACAGGTCAAGCCCCAAATGCAGTCAGACTCCAGGGCAGGAGCGAGATGGGATAGGGCTGCCGAGACCCCAGGAGGTGGTGGGGTTCTGATGCCCAGCTGGATCGTGTGCAGGGAAGTGTGTCCAAGGGGACGTGAGGTGGAGGGGCCGCGGGCCCAGCTTCTGGAAATGGGCTGGTTTGAGAGAAGTGGAAAATCCAGCTCCAGCCTGGAAGGTAGGGGCTCCCAGCATCCCTCGCGGCCCCCTCCAGGCAGTGGTCTGGAGATCCACGTAGACCCCCCCTGAGCTTCCCGCGCCCACGCAAGCCCGCGCCGTCACCTCCCTTACCCCCTGCCGTTCCCCCTTCTCTCTGGGGAGCAAGCACGTGCTCTGCAGCCACCCGCCAGGCCGCCGGGGCCTTTTGTTTCTGTCTGGACTGGCTGGGAGCCGCTTCCTCAGGCAGAAGAGAGACTGGTATCCAAGCTTGGGGTGGCGAACGGGGACAGGGTATAGAGAAGGAGCAAAGCCTTTCCAAGCCGGGAAATCGGAGAGCAAGACCACTTCTGCCACCAAAGAAACCCACTGGTTTGTCTGATTAGTGAAATGACTAGCTGTTCAGCTTTTTAAAAGCTAGTGATTTGATTAAACAGGCAAACCCGTCAACATTTAAGCTTTGACATCTGCGAAGTCAAATAGACTCCACTGCGGGCAGAGGGGGCGTGGGGCAAGCTCGCCTCCCTCCGCAGCACCTTGGGATGGAAGCGGCTATTTCAGGCCTATTGCTTGTTCTTTCTTGTCCTGTTTTAGAAAGCAGGGAGGCCATTCGGAAGCCACCTAAGTGTGGACTTTCTTCAGGGTCACGTAATTTCAGTCACCTGGAAAAAGACAGGGAAATGAAGGTCCATCTATTTCCTCTTCAAGTAAGACATGATGTTAGCGGGTGAGAAATGCACTTTTGAAGCAGTAAGCGGCCAGAGCAGGTGCTGTCCCTGGGAGAGGACTTGAGTTTTCTGACTGCATCCTCCTCTGTGGGCACTAACCGAGCCCTTAGGTGTCTGGAGAGCAAATGTGAACCATGGTCCCTGTTCCTGCCCTCAAGGAACCTGTCATCCGAAATGAGCAACAGTGAAGAGAGGCAGGAGGGGAAACAAGAACAAGCCCCGGGTGTGTGGAGTTTCAGCCGTAGGTGCTGTGATAGGTTGCGCACAGTTCTTACCCATTTGGCCCCGGGACGTTGCTTGCACACGGGGCATATACCCAATGCCCAGCTCAAGGGACACTGAGGTTGGGGGCCAGGAACGGAGTCCTGCTGAGGGCCAGCCTGTCCCCTCTGCCACCACACTGGTCAGACTGGATGACACTGAAGTCCCGAGGTCCCTTCCTGCCCTGGGAGGTAGGACCTCGGCCTCTGGCTGGCACAGCTGTCGTCAGTACCAAGTGTCCCTTTTCTCCGTGGATGACCGAGAGATGGCTGATCGTCACGTGTCAATAAAACTCACTTCATATGCACGAAAACGGAGAGGAAGCAGATGATAGGAACACACCAGCACTTCTTATCAAAATTCTTAGAATTGTGGCATTTCTGAGCCCCCTGGAATCTTTACTCTTTTTATAAGTACAGTATGATGCAGATACAGCAGAACTGAGATGGGAACAATTTGAGTGACAAGTGACCCTGTTCATCCAGTTGAAACTATATGTCCAAAGCAAAGAGGTAAGCAAGGAGAACACATTTACTAAGTTGATAGCAAGACACACACACTGAGAAACTTTAACTAGAAAGAGCCTGGAGGGTCCAAGTCCACTGAATATGGTTTCTCAAGAGGGGAAGCTCGTTGAGGTGCTGGCCAGGCAGACGTGCCAAGCCCAGCCCTCATCCCGCCTGCCGTCGCCTTAGACAAGGAGGTGAGAGGGCTCCCTGGTGTGTCTGCCTCACGATGGATGGGACAGGTGTCGAGTAGCAACAATGACAGCCCTCCCCAAAGGGCCACGTCGCAGGGTGTCAGCCTGGCCTTCAGGATCCTGAGGGCAGCCTTTCCCATCGCCAAGAGGGCTCTGCGTGGCACTGGACCACGTGGCACTGGACCACGTGGCAGGTGTGTTTTTCTGGGGGCAGTCTCTAAAATTCCCCCTTTACTCTAGGATTGTATATTTTGGAGGTGTTCTAATGAGAGGTCATCAATAACTAGTGAAACTTTACTTCCGTGTAGAAATATCATTGATTTCACGGTTTGGACGAAGAGTTTAAGTAAGTTGGCTTTTTAGTATCTTCTGAGAGAGCGTGTGGCTTGGGAGGACCAGAGACAACTTTTAGCGTTTACTGGCTAACAGACTGTATCAGTAAGGAATTCAGCTGCTTTCATTCTGTGTTCAGCAAATTACTGTGAAGTGCTTATTATATTCCAGGCATAATATACAGCAATGAGTAAATGGAATTATATTCTAGCGAGGAGAGACAAATAAACAAATAAACGCGTGCATGTTTGTCAGTCAAATGGCCGATGACTTAAGCCACACAGGGATTTATTTTTCACTCAGAATGAAAAGGCCAGAAGCCAACAGGTGCTGGGGTTGGTTTACTGGTTTAAGGACATCAGGGCTGAGACCTCCAAAATTCTCTTGGCTTTCCCTCATGGCCGCTGGAGGTTGCCTCGGCTCCAGGAATCAAGTTCTTTTTCTAGGAAGAAAGAAGGAAGACTTGCCAAAGACACACCTCCAGCTGAGTCTACTCTTCTTACCAGAATCTTTTACAGAAGCCCCGGCTAACTTCTACTTATGTCTCATTGGCCAGTTTTGGTCACTTGACCATCCTTCTCTGCAAGGGAGCCTGGGATATGTAGTTCTTTAGCCCAGTACCTTCCACCCACAGTTCAGTCACAGGATATTTGATATCGTATAAGCCATGCGCAGCCTTAGCCTCTCATATATTCAGTATCATCAAATGTAGGACAGACTGCTAAGGAAAGCTTGTTCATTCTCCTTTTGGGTCTATAGCTGCAAAGCTGTGATTAAAGTGTTTGATTAATATTGGCTGATCTACTGCTGTCTTTCTAAGGAAAAAAATGCTCCAAACATCTTATACCCGAAAAGCTGTTTCTTGGACTAATCTATCAGTTCTTTAGGTCAATGAGAAAAACCATTGCTCAAAACAAATGGAGAGTTAAGTGGATATGACTACCTTTCCTTGTCTCGCTCAACTAGTTTTGAAAATGGGAAAAGAAGTATTTTCTTTTTATGGCTAAATAGCATGCTGCCAGAAGAAGCTTAATTGTGGAATGATAAAATTAGATCATTAGAATTAGGTAATTGGATGAGTCATAATTAGTCTGAGGCAATGGCTATAGAATGTCAAGTAGAAAGACAGAATGGCGCTTGGTCCTGGAATCACGGAGCCTCCAAAAATGGTGAGATTGCCTGCCTTTCGGTTTGTTGCTCAGTCATCATTTCTCCTTTTCAGTGCCCCATGTAATCATAACTACTATCACAGCATAATAAAATGGCATTTTATCCAACGAAGGCTTGCAGGGCGAAAAAGAACTTAACTGTAATCACGTGCTCTGCCTCTACAAAAGGACATTAAAGACTGAACGTTCCCCTGTGCGATGTCTGTGGAGTGTGGAGGCGGGGGATGGTGCCGGGGGATGGACTGCATCTTTCGCCGAGCAAAGGGTGACTCCGGTAACCCACGGCCTCTGAACACGCACACTACAGACAGCTCAGGGCTCCCGGGTCTGTCACCCACCTGCTGTCTTTCACAGCCTTTCTCTAGGGCGGCCGGTCTCCTTTCAGTCCCGCCATCATATTAGAGATCACATTGAACCTGGGAGATGAGGCCATACCAAGAAGTCCCAAAGGAGCTTTCTAAACCTGCAAATCGCTGTGGGTTCCTAGGGCGCGATCAGGAATCCCTCGGGGGATGAGTTGCACGTTTTGTACGTGTGTGGAAGAGGCGGGCAGGGATCTTGGTTGTCCCTTACGGTATGTTTGCGGGCTCGAGGTTATGGGCTGGAACTGTGACAGATGGCCACCGGTGACTCGCGCGGGTCACCGAGCCCCAGGGACAGGGGGAGTTGAAGGCCTGAGGAATCTCAGCCAGCCGGCCCAGCCCTTTCACTCTGCGCCCAAGAAAGCAGGTACCCGTCTTCTCCACACATAGTGGGCTTCGCTCCGAGGAGGAGACCGCGGCCTGGGGGAGGGGGTGTCGGGGTGCCTCTGCTGGTGCTGGGGGTGAGTGCGGACCGCCACTCACATTGTACCCGGGACCCCCGGGACGCTGGCCCACCAGACTGCTGAGAAAGAGGGGTCCACACGGAGATGTCCAAGCTGGCGAGACAAACGTCAATAACAACGGCAATAAAATGCTGCTAGCCTATTTTCAAAAACAAATCGGTTAGACTCAGGGTGACTCCGCAAGTACTTGCAGAGGAGGTGGCATCTGGGCGGAGCCTTGAAGAATTGAGATTCCGTCAGTGAGTAATAAAGGGACGGCAGCTCTGTAGGCCACCATCGCAAAGCACGGGGTGCCTGGGAGCATTTGGAAAACTGCCGTGTGTCTGGTGAGGCTGGAACGGGGCGGGGGAGGGGAGACAGGGCAGCAGACAGGGCATTACTGGGATTCACAGAAGACTTTTGGAAGGAATTCATTCTTTAATTTCCTCCATTTTGGTTTTTTATTTACTACTTTTCATACTACTTTTCATTTCATTCAGCAAATTTTTATTAAGGCCGTAGGTGTACAGAACAATAACAGTGCACATTTGGGGAGATCTTACTGTAAGCCAGGCACTGTGCTGAGTGCTCTCTATGCACCATTCTGTTTGAATCTCACTAAGCCCTAGTACGTAGGTACCATTAGAATCACGATTGTACAGGAGAAGAAACAGCCCAGAACAGTTAGGTAGCTTGCCCGGAGTCACACAGCCAAGAAGTGGCAGAACCAGAATACTGACTCAGAAGTTTTGACTCTCCATCCTGCCTCTCCGCTACCTGGGGCCAGAGGTCTTCCCATTTGCCCTGGCTCCTCTCCCCCTCCCCTTCTCCTCTTAATTCCTTTTAGGAAAAAAAAAAAGGTCTTTTAAATCACCAAACATGATACCGTCCAATCATCATGTAAAGGTATCATCACTTGTAAAAGGAGAAGGGAGCTGAAGTGTGCAGAAAACCCTGAGTCTTCAGAGACAAATGCCCCAGATGGAAGCAGTAATAACCGCATGGGAGGCACAGTGTGCTGTGGTTACAGAGTCCCCCGCTTTCTTTATCATGTGTCACCTCATTGAATCTCCTCTCCCACCCCGAGGGAGGATTCTGCCCACTGCAGATGGGAGTGTTGAGCCCTGGAGGGAAGCCCAGTGATTTGTCTAAGTTCACACACGTGAAAGGCCGAGTGGGGACCAGCACCCCGGGCCCTGGGCTGTGCCCTCCCAGGGTCTCGCCTTCACCCTCTGCGTTTCCCATGGACCAGCTGGATGAGCACCAAGGACAGAGCCTCCCGTGGTTGGTGTTCATCTTGGAACGCAGAAAAACCAGCCTGCTCCTTGCTTTGCCCAGCAGACTGCTTCACACATCGAGCCTTTGAGGAAAACTGAATTCTTTATTTCCTTCTTGAGTTCTGAGAAATGGTGAGATACACATTTTCTGTATTTCTTAGAAAGTAAAAAAATTCATGGATGTGTTCCATGATTTCCTTGTTTCAGAACTCCATTAAAACTCTCAGTATTTTACAAGAATTTTTATCAGCTCCTCCCCGTAGGTTTTAGGCTCACTAATCAGCAGCTGGTGTCCTGTGACTAAAATGCAGACTTGAATCCCCCTTTCTTTTGGAATACAGAAATCCTTTTCTGCTGCTTCTTCAGGCCGGGTTTGTCAACAGGCCTGTCCCCCCGTTAATAATTCTCCAGGGCACAAAGAAGCTTCCCTGGTTCCTCTTGGGGAAAATACACCATAGTCAAGGTAAAAAGACTGAATCTATTTTGGGACCTCGTATTAGGAGGAATTGAATGAGCGAATGAATTATGGAGGCCGATCGCAGAGTTGAGGGCAGCCTGCCAAAAATGGAAGACAGAAACGACATCTTTAACAGATTCCATCACTTGGAGATATTTCTTCATCCATCATGTCATTTTACTCCTCCATCTGAAAAGGCGAACATGAATGATCTCGTCCATGTTCACAATTGCAAGATAATCACAGCGTCGGCCGCAAAAACCTGATGACAGGGGAGCTCAGGACCTCTTCTCCATGAATTTTCTTTGAGCAATAAAGATAAATGACAAAGGGGCAGTAGGGGCGGGTTTATTTTGTGGGCTTTCGCTGCTGGGGTTGTCATCATTAGAGGAGCCGGCCGCAGCTCTGCCCTTTCTCTGGAAGCCGTAATCCAGCGCCGATGCGTAGCCGGGCCATAAAGCACGAGATGTTTAAGGGGGAATAAGCTGGCAGTTAAAAGCAGGGCCCTGCAAGACACTGTAATCCATTATCCATCTGGAGGGAACTGAGAACAACTTGCTTAAAGGAGAAGGCAGTCTGGCTGAAGACTGGTTTCCGTTCAAAACCAGATGATACACTTCTGCTGGAAAAGCACAGAGCGACTCAAAACAGGAAAAAAATGTGTTTCGCCCTGCAGCTTCTCACATCCTGAGGCGTGTTGTTTACTGACGGTAAGCCTCAGGTGTGCCCAGCCGTGCTGGGAAAGGTGTGCCCAGACCATCAATTACCGGAAGGAAAACGGGTCACCCTCCCCCCGCCACCACGGCCACACAGAGGTGTCCAGCGGATGGTGCAAAACACCTTTCTTTACTTTTGCCCTCAAGTCACCTTGCTCAGAACAAGTCTCAGATGGGTTTCGGAGGCCCCTGGGTGCCCTCGGTCCCGGCCCACCACTGATACCCTTAGCCACTTAGCCTGTTGCTAGACCCCTCCACCCCAGGGCCTGGTCCCATCCTGGGGCCTGGAGCGGATCTCAGTTCTGGGAGGAGCCCGTGGTCAGTCCTTCCAGATTCTTCAGCCCTGAGCCTCTCTAAGGTGAGCAGACCTTTCTCTCGGGTTTGTGCACTTCCCACTGGGGTCTACACGCCCCGCTCTGTGTAGACAACCCAAGCCACCCGAGGAATGCCACGCAGAAAGCTTCGTGCGCTTCAATACCGGACGGCAGGTTTTTGTTAGGATTAGCAGAGGTTTATTATGTAGATGAGTGCAAAATTAGCATTCGTTTTTAAGCTTAGAATGAAAGGTCATAAAGAATACACTATAGTTGTAACCTTGGACTCCTGGGGGGTTTGAGCAGACCAGGTGATGCCAGGATGGTGGGCTCGCATGGAGCAGGGCTGCCCGTGGGACCCTTTCCTCAGCAGGGACTATGTATGGGCAGGGGCAGCACAGGGAGCCTCCGGCCTGCTGGGCACCGAGTCAGCGGGTTGTTACCAGTGGCTCTCAGGGCACCCAGCGCAGCCATTAGGTCCGTTGAGACCGCAGCAAAGGCTGGACCAGGGTGCTGGCCAGGGAGTTACAGCCTACAGGGGACACAGACACAGACATCCCAGGGTCTTAGAAGTGTGGTCATCGGGGCTGGAGCTGGAAGGGGTCTGGTGCTCACCCAGAAGGGCTTTGTGATGACACGGTCCTTCAAGGAGAGACTAAGAGGATGGCCAGAATTTCTTCACATATTGTTTTGTTCCCATCATTCTTTCCTCTCCTCGTTGGACTTCAGTGAAACGTGTGTTAGGACTATTGATATTGTCCTGCAGAGCCCTGAGTGTTCATTCATTTATTTTTAGTCTTTTCTGTCTTCACGTTGGATAAGATTTTATTGACTTTATCCTCCATCATCTCTATTTTGCTACTGAGCCTGTACCCGGTGAATTTTTTACTTCATATATTTTTCAATTTTCCACCTAATTCTTTTCTATAGTTTTAATTTCTCTGATCAGAACGCCTAAATTTTCATTCATTTCAAGTGTATTTTTCTTTACCTCATGGAGCATAGTTTTAATGTGGCTTTAAAGTCTTTGATAATCCCAACATCTGGGTCATCTTGGGGTTGGCATCTGTTGGTTGCCTGTTCCCTTGAGAACTGGTCACGTTTCCTGCTTCTTTGTATATCAGGCAATTTTGGATTGTATCCTGGACATTGTGAATGTTATGTTGTATACATTCTGAGTCCGACTGTGATACTGTGGAGATACTGATGGTTTTTTTTAAAAATTAATTTATTTATTTTATATTTACTTTTGGCTGCATTGGGTCTTTGTTGCTGCACACAGGCTTTCTCTAGTTGTGGCGAGCGGGGGCTACTCTTCATTGCGGTGCGCGGGCTTCTCGTTGCGGTGGCTTCTCTTGTTGCAGAGCACGGGCTCTAGGCGCGCAGACTTCAGTAGTTGCAGCACATGGGCTCAGTAGTTGTGGCTCGCGGGCTCTAGAGCGCAGGCTCAGTAGTTGTGGCTCATGGGCTTAGTTGCTCCATGGCATGTGGGATCTTCCCGGACCAGGGCTATACAGTAGGACCTTGTTGTTTATCCATTCTACATGGATACATGCATGTAGATTCTACATTCTACATGCATCTGCTAATCCCAACCTCCCACTCCATCCCTCCCCCACCCTCCTCCCCTTTGGCAACCACAAGTCTGTTCTCTATGTCCGTGAGTCTGTTTCTGTTTCATAGATAGGTTCATTTGTGTCATATTTTAGATTCCACATATAAGTGATATCATATGATATTTGTCTTTCTCTTTCTGACTTAATTCACTTAGTATGATATTCTCTAGTTGCATCCATGTTGCTGCAATTGGCATTATTTCGTTCTTTTTTTATGGCTGGGTAGTATTCCATTGTATATACGTACCACGTCTTCTTTATCCACTCATCTGTCAGTGGACACTTAGGTTGCTTCCATGTCTTGGCTGTTGTGAATAGTGCTTCTGTTAACATTGGGGTGCATGTATCTTTTTGAACTAGAGTTTTGTCCTGATATATCCCAGGAGTGGGATTGCTGGATCAGCTGGTAATTTTATTTTTAGTTTAGAAAAAAGTATATCTTAAACCAATAGCCAATAAAGGCAGAAGCATTCTCCTTTCCCTTCCTCTTCCTGCCCTGGTCTATAACATGGGTATGTCCCCAACAATCCTTGCCTCAGTGGGGAAGAATTAGGGAATAAGTCTTTTGTTCGTTTATTTGTTTCCACTCCCCTCCCCCCTCTCTCTTTCGCATGAGAGAATGGTGAAAATCTGACCTTCTTTGGCCTCTGTTTCTAAATGATTGGATGTAAGGTGTTGAATGTAACCCGTGGCTTGGCTCTCTGAGTCTTAGTTACTCTGAATCCCTGGAATCAGAGGAGCCGCAGGTCTCCACGGCTGGGGGAGGGTATGCTGACCCCACTCCCTGGACCCGTAAGTCTCGAGGTCTGGACTGCAAGGGAGAGGCCAGACAGAAGGAGAATCCACTTTAGCAGCGGGTGCACTCTGCATTCTCCAGTGTAACCACGACAGCAATTAAGTGAATATTGTGTGTTGTTTCCTCTGGGATCTGTGTCTGCTTCTCAATTAGCTTGAAATCTGGAGAAAAGGAGGAGGAATGATGAAGCTCACGCGGAACCCCTGACAGCCGGCATCATGCTTAGTGTGAAATCGTAGAGGTTGTCAAAGGGGAATGGCCAGGAGAGGGGCGGTACAGTCGCCATGAAGATAACAGTGAGTGTTACCAGGTACTGTCCCCCGCTGCACGCCCGATAGTGTGTCTGTGCCCCAGGACAGACCTATCAGGAAAGCATCATTGTCTCCACTTCGCATGGAAGAGAGAGGGGCTCTGAGCGGTGTGTGAGTAGGAAGGCTCAGAGCTGGGACTTGAACTCAGGTTCCAGGACTCAAAACCACAGGCTCTGTGGAGTTTCCCTCATAGCACCTCTCTTACTGAATGTCAGCTGCTCGAAGCAGCATATCAGGAAATAGAAATATTGGGTATAAATATTAACAAAGCATAGGGAAAACATTTGTGGACGTCTTATTTATATGAGAGCAAATCCACAATAATAAAGTGAAGAATAGTGAGAAATCATATATATATATATTTTGTTGTTGTTTTGCAGTAGGCGGGCCTCTCACTGTTGTGGACTCTCCCGTTGCGGAGCACAGGCTCCGGACGCGCAGGCTCAGCGGCCATGGCTCACGGGCCCAGCCGCTCCGCGGCATGTGGGATCTTCCTGGACCATGGCACGAACCCGCGTCCCCTGCATCGGCAGGCGGACTCTCAACCACTGCGGCACCAGGGAAGCCCTCTTTTTTTTTTTTTAGAAATCCTATTTAAATTCTTCTTCACCTTCATCGTGAGAGTCCAAATGGCAAGAAGTAATGGGTCATAAAAGACCTTTTTCAGTTTGCCCAGGAGTAAAAACATGCTCATCTCAGTCCTTACAGGTTTAACTTATATCCTCAGAAAATCATTCAAATTCCATCTCTTTAAGGGAAGCATGCAGTTGTATATAGCAATATGCATAATAAAAATGCTAATGGACTCTTTTTTTCTTTATGGAGAAGGAAGAGAATACCTTTTATCTCACATATATATTCATGGTCTGGCTTTGTTGTATCTAGTATAATGCTCAGGAAGTCTTCAAATAACAAGAGTCGAGTGCATTGACTTGCTGGAATCATAGTTTATTTAATAAGTCTCTGTCAGGGAAGAAAAGGGTCGTTTCCAGGACCCTTCGGTTCACGTTTTGGAGACTGGCAGTCTGTGCCCACGTTCCTGGCTCAATGAAAATTCCAGCAGAATAAAGGGGAGATACTGCTGTTTCTGGATAAATTTGGGTTTTCATTTCGGCTTTTACTACCTCCTAATGTTTGTGGCTCCAAAAAAGCAGGCCCTGGACATCTGGGTTAGAGTAAATCTGGTGATAGGAACGAAGTAAGAGGGATTCTTGCTGAGAAGTGAATGGTGATGGGGGAAAACCATTCTAGCAAACTCCGTTGAGATCCCAGGCTTTTCCTTGTCTAATCTCACCACGGTCATCGTCATGTGGCTTTTTATTCTCATGCAGATCCTGAAGAATTGGGATGAAGCTGTGATTTCATAAAAGGTTCATAAACATCACCTGGATATATTCACTCCTTCCTCAGTGAAATTGGAAAAAAAAAAAAAATTCAAACTGCACAGAAGCTTGTAGGGAGCCCAGGGGTGGAGGCCAGAGACTCTGGATTTCAGTCTGTCTTGAGGTGAAGGCTTTGGTCTCTCTGTTGAAGGTTTCCTGTCGTGGAAAGAGACCAGTGAGCTTTTCTGATGCGCGGGTTTCCCGCTTCAGAGGGGAGCTGTAACCGTTGTCTTAAGAAATTGCTTAAGGCCCCCTGCTCCTTATTTTAGCCCCTGAATGCAAAAAGTCTTGCTTGGCCTAGGCCTGAAAGCCAGGGGCAGTGATCTGGGTGCCGGCTGTGTTCAACCTGGAGGAACTCAAGCTTCCTTAGTGAACTGAGTCGAAGGGCAGCCCAGCTTCCTCCACTGCTTTTCATTTCACCGCTGACTCTTTTATTCCAGACGCGTGTATTGATGGCCCGCTGGGTGACAGTGCCCGGCACTGGGGACAAAGGGGTGACAGGCACATTGTTTTGGGCCCCTGGTCCAGTGGGAGAGAGAGGGCGCGAAGAGAGCAGGAAGCTGCAGTGTAGCAAGTAGGGGGCGCACGGTGCTGGGCACACAGCTGAGGGGGGCCTCCTCGCCTCGGGGAGAGTCAAGCTTAGCCCTCAGGGGGGCTTCCGCAGGCATGTCCAGGAACAGAACAGAACATCCACAGGGGCTTTTTTCCAGAGGGCTCCCTTGTTTACGTGGCCTCTAACCCTTTCAATAACCCCGTACCTCCAGCAAGTGTCTACGCCTCCATCCTGGGCTGGCCGAGCCCCTCCTCGTCCCGCCCCCCTCCATGGCTCCACTGCTGTGTTTTAGTGAAACCCTCTGCTTGTGCATCTTTCTCTCCCCCTAACCTGGAAGCCCCTGAGGGTTTTGGATCCCTGGTATTCAGTGAAGTGTTGACGTACGTAAGGCATCTGATGGCTTTTTGCAGACCTGCTCATTGAAGTGATGATGATACAGTAATAGTAGAATAATAGTATTAAGTATTCTATTAAGATATCATTATTTCATTTTATATATTCTAATCCACATATTATTTAATTCATATGTTAATAATATAGTAGTGTAATATATTAGTATGCTGCTAGATTGTTGTTATTATTATTAAAGAGACCCAACTCCTGAGGACCCTTGCAAACCTTCAGGCACCCATCATACTTCTTGGCTGCCTGAGTGAAGTTAAGTCCTTTTCATCTCTTCTGTTTTTTCATGGAACAGGAAAGTGTATTCACTTCGGCCAGGGGAAGGTAAGAAATGCCACCAGCTTTCTTGGGCAACTGTAGGCAACAAGGGCGCTGCAGGGGGAGAGCGGATGGTACCATTCCACCAGCAAAACCCGTTCCCTCTGCCTGGGAGGGCCTGGGGGTGCCTTCCTGCCTTCAGGAGCCCCACCCCCCGTCCCCAACAGGGTCCCCGGGTCTCAGGAGGAGCGTGTTTCCTGAGGATGGTCGTTCTCAACACAGGGCCGCCAGTGGCCCCCCTTGACCCCAAGGGGGTGTCACAGCTGCTCCCTTTCCCCTTCGCCAGTGCGGGAACAGGCGACATCTGCTGTTTGCCTAACATGTGTGCTTTGGGCATTCTCTATTTCTACAAATAAATGCTTTTACAATAAAACTGAAATGCCAGGAAAGGAGACAACCTACTTTAAGGTCACTGCTGCCTCCCAGCAAGGGTGTTTAAAAATAACCCCCAATCTGTCATGTGCTCACAACTCTCACTGCACCCGCTCAATGGCAGCCCCGGTGCTGGCCAGGATGGCGGGGTGGAAGGTTCCAGGATGCGCGCGCGCGTGTGTGTGCTTGTGCGCACGTATGGGCGTGAGCGTGTGTGTGCCTGAGAGGTGAGGCGCGCTGTCCTCAAGCAGTGGGGCTGGCTTCTGGCTGCGGGACCACCCCGTTGGTCTCTGCCTAAGGGCAAGTCGTTGCCCCCATTCTGGACAGGTTCTGGTGTCTCACTCCAGCTATGGTGAAATGGCTTTGGAAGTGCTTTGTAAGAAGGAAAACTCTAAGGGGCTGAGTTCCCGTGGACAAGATGGGTATGAATGCCAGGATGTGGCCCTGGGGAGACTCTGGGTGGATCACTCAGTGAGCACCGGGGCATTGCTTCCGGGGTCTGCTCCAGCAATGCTGCCAGAGAGGATGTTAGATTTTTGCAGCTGAATCTGAGAGATGGACTTTTCCAGTGATTTTCAAGCCATGCACCATAGATCCCTAGCAGCTCTGGGGCAGATCTTGAGTCGTTCATGTCTGCTGATGGATGGTGTCTTTTACTCCAAATATGGCCTTTCTCAAGGACTGTTGCATTTAACTAGGGATCACATTCTTAAATAGAGGGGTAGAGTTTGGCTGGGAGCACCTGTAAGCCAACAGGCAAGGGCAGATCTGAGGGCCATTTGGCCCAGCACCCGTGGAGCATCACCTTGGACAGATGCCCCCATACGCCTATGTCCAGAACTCACACTGGACAGCTCTTCTAGGTGTAGCTGGTGGCCAGCAGTAGGGATGAATCGAATCTCTATTTCCTGAGAGTTTCCTGAAAGACACGGGCTGGAATCTCATCGAGCAGGGACAGCCGATGCCTCCGTTCCATCTTTCTGAGGAGCCAGTCTCAGGGCTGAGTGGGACCAGTGTCTTTCCAACAAAGCCCTTTAACAAGGACCACTGCCCTGGCCTGCCCTTTGCTGATGATAATATAAAGAGAATATGGGTCCCGTTTTACCTGGGATCACACCAAGGTACCCATATCTACATGCAAAAGAAGAGGAAGATTCTAGGGAGGTCTAGAGTCATGGAAGCAATTAAATCCCTAAAAGGGGACAAATCTAATGTTTTCTTCCAGTTGCTGGGCATCTAGCACGTGCCAGGGACCATCATCTCACTTAATCTTACTCCCGAGAGGCAGGTATCACCCTCCCTATTTTAGAGATGAGAAGACTAAGGTTCAGAAAGTTTAGGGTCTTGCCCCAAATCCTTTGACCCAAGTCTTTCTGACTTCAGAGTCTGTCCTCTTAACCTCTGAGGTTCCAGGGCTTTGGGTAAAGATGCAAAGCAGATCATATAAGTCCTGAGAAGCCTTCCCATTGTCCGGTTACGTGTGACATCCTCTTTCCCCTGGTGGTGATCCCTGTTCCTCACCTCCTCTCACACATGTGTGTACATGTGTGCACACCCTCAGTTATCTCAGTGCCCCAGCCAACAGCCCGCCAACCTCTAGTCATGTGAATGAAGTCATTCTAGACCAACCCACCTGCCCCATCTGACCCACAGCAAACCCAAGAAGCATGAAGGACCCAGCCAAGGTCGGCAAAGCTGAGCCCAGATCAGCAGAACTGCCTGGCTGACGTGCAGACTCATGAACAATAATCAAAAATCAATAATTTTTAAAAATGAATTTATTTATTTATTTTTGGCTGTGTTGGGTCTTCATTGCTGTGTACGGGCTTTCTCCAGTTATGGAGAGCGGGGGCTACTCTTCGTTGCGGTGCGTGGGCTTCTCATTGCGATGGCTTCTCTTGTTGCAGGGCACGGGCTCTAGGTGCACAGGCTCTAGGTGTGCGGGCTTCAGTAGTTGCAGCGCGTGGGCTAGGGTTTGCAGGCTTCAGGAGTTGTGGCACACAGGCTCAGTAGTTGTGGCTCACGGGCTCTAGAGCGCAGGCTCAGTAGTTGTGGCGCACGGGCTTAGTTGCTCTGTGGCATGTGGGATCTTCCCGGACCAGGGATCGAACCCATGTCCCCTGCATTGGTAGGTGGATTCTTAACCACCGTGCCACAAGGGAAGTCCCAGTGTTTCTGTTTTTTAAGCCACTGAGTTTTGGGGTGGTTTGTTATGCTGCAGTAGCTAACTGGTACAGGTGTGTACACAGCGAGTGTCCCCTATCTTACAGACATCGTACAAAGCTGATTTCCTCTACTATCAGCCCTACTGGGGGAAAAAAAAAAGTATTAGCCAGTTCAAATCAGACCCGGCATAAACTGGATTTGTAACTTAACTTTTCACTGCATAGTAAAATATTACTTAGATTTTGTAAGAGCCATGGTTGTATTTCATATAATTTAGATCTATTTAACCTGCATTTTACTTATTAAAGAGAAGAAACTAAAATCAAGAATCAATCTGATGTGGTTGGCAACAGAAGTACTCACTAAATTTACTTTCACCATAACTGCTTTAAAATGTCAGGGTCAAATTTTTAAAAGTGGTTCCTGGAAAGTCTTGGTTGCATTCTAGGAAAGACTCTGCCCACAGTTATTTGGGGGAAGGCCGTGTTCTGCATCTCAGCTGGCTTTCACAAGTCAGGGCTCAGGCCTCTCCTTTCAGTGTCTTGGTGTGAATCTAGAAATGGCATTCTCCTGCGAGGAACCGTACAGGATGTGCTGTAATGTTCTGTTGTTGTTTTTAGCTTCCAATCCCAGACCTACTGCTGGCTCTGTGATGTTATGTGCTGAAGCACCTGCATTATCGATTTTAAAACATTGTTTAAAATGTAGTGATCTGTCGCAGAAGATCCGACGTAGTTCGGGTAGCAATTTCAACCAAGAGCAGTGCTATGGTCTGAATGTCTGCGTCCTCAACAAGTTCATATAGTGAAATCCTAATGCCCAGTATAATGGTATTGGAGGCGGGACCTTTGGGAGGTGATTGGGTCTTGAAGTTGGAGCCCCCTGAGTGGGATTAGTGCCCTGACAAAAGAGGGTCCAGAGAAACCTCTAGCCCCTTCCACCATGTGAGGACACAGCGAGAAGGCGCTGTGAACCAGGAAAGGGGCTCTCACTAGAATGTACCTTGAACTTGGACTTCCAGCCTCCAGAGCTGTGGGCAGTAAGTTTCTGTAGCTTATATCACCTCCTTTCCCCGCCCAGCGTGCCGCCCCACCAAGGTACCCTGTTATAGAAGCCCGAACAGACTAAGATAAGCAGTTTAGTCAGGTTGCGGGCTGTTTAAGCGTCTCCAAGGGAAAAGTCATTGCTGGAAGAAAAACAAGCTATGGGGCAGAAGAGACTTTTCTCAACCCAAACATTTTGTCGCGTTTCCTTAGAATTATTTAATTAAGAAAACGTAGCAGATGTAGAGAATGTCTCCTGTGTCCTTGCCCCCGGTCTGTTTGACTCCCTGCCTCCATGGGGGTTAATCACTGTCCAAATTCCCATCACAAGCACAAGGAAGCTCCGAGGGATCTTTGTCAAAATCTCTGCCCAGATTCCGATCTACCATGGTTATAGCTACGACACCAAAATAAAAATTAAATTAGTCTAACATTCTAAGTGAACCCAAATTCTTTCCTAATTATTCACCATACTGTATTATACGTGATATATACTGTACATAATATATACTGTGTTACAAACTATATAATAGCACATTATAGGGAATATTTACTCTGTGCTGGACACTGGGCAAAGTGCTTTTCACATTTTCAGTTAATTCTCATAATGACTACTTGAGATAAACATTTTAATCCCCCGTCTACAGACGATAAAACTTAGGTTCAAAAAGTTGTTCATGGACACAGAACCAGAAAGATTTTATACCCACCCGGGTCCATCTGACTTGAAAGCCTCTGCATTCCATCCCAGTCAGCATTTTAAAATGGTCTAGATTTTTAAATAAAGCTAGGTATTAGACTAACTGGCGCGTAGTTTTAAAACATGGTCTCTGAAAACTGGAATAATTTAAATTCCTGATGGCTACCCTCCTCCCCTTCCTGGTCATTTCAGAGGGAATGGCTCTGAGGTCTGATCTAGAAGCTGTAACCAAAACAGACAGAAAACCTGCTCATGATTTAAGATTCAGCTCACACATCGCCATCCACTGCAATCCCCCGAGAGCTGTCCTTGCTCTTTCCGGCCGCCATCGTGTCCTGAGCTTACATCGCACGCGAGAGTTCATGTTTTTAAGCCTGGCGGATGAATGAATAAATGAGTAGACACCTACTTACCAGACAGATGGGTTGAAGAGGACTCATTGGGTGGAAAAGCATTTTAAAAATAGCGTCAAAGAATAAAGATCTGCCCTGAGGTTCTGGAAATAGGGTCTAACCTTGACTCTGCCACTAAGTAGCTGTGGGTAAGTTCAGCCGTAGTTTCTCATCTGTAAAACGACACTATTATATTAAAGATCCCTTCCAGCTCCAGTGTATGGTTCATAGGAAGAGCACACTATTTTGTTTGAGAGGCCAGTGTAGTTCCGGAGCAATTCTGAGACCATAGGGCAGCCACTCAAATTCTGTTTGCTGGAGTGCATGGGGGCAGCCGAGGCTGGAGGTGTGACACAAACAAGGTGCGATGCCCCCGAGCCTCGGGGAAAACCGTCCTACGTCTGCTGTCCTGACCAGCTCTGAGCAGTGCCCCATCTCACCCTCAGCGTGCCCTGCCTGGGCAATAAGCTACGTGGTCACCCCAGTCACGAAGCTCTAAAGACCAGGGAGGCATGTTGGCCTCCACGCTCACTTATGTTCAGAGAGGCACGGGCAGCCCTAGGTGACAGCACAGGCTCTGGGCACCGAGGCTTCTAAAACGCTTGTCAGAAGGCGTTTGGGAGGGGAGTTCTGTGCATCTGCAAAAGTCTGAAGGGGGTCCTGAGAGACGTGCACATCTAGTCCGGGGAGGGAAGTCCCTGTCCTCGGGGAGCTCAAACCACATACAGTGCGACAGTAAACATTTCAAAAGCATAAAAATAACCAAAAAGCAAACTTTAAAAAGTGCCACCCAAGAGGTGCAGTAGGTAAGCCAGGGCCCCTCATGGAGGAATGGTGAGGTCAGAGAGTACGTACAGGTGCCTGGGTGCTCTGGGCAGCCTGCATACCAGTATCCCAGCCGAGTGTAGTGCTGACCTGTGCTGCGTCCCCCTTACAGGGGCTCAGACTGGGTCCCTAACTGGTTCTGGGGGCTACCTGCGTTCCTGCTTACTAGACACTGTGGCCTCCTCCTTTGCAGCAGGATGAGGGGACACCAGGAGGCCACACAGAGAACACAGGGAAGGAGGCGTGTCCTCCCTGGCCATGCAGCGGCCAAGGGGCGGCATCCAGCCAGCTGGGAGCCGGAGTCCCGGCAGCGCCAGGCAGGAAAATGGGATGAGGAGACTCCGTCTTTCTTATGGTGAAAATGCCCGTGGGCACCATTTACGGAACACTGACTCTGTGCCGGGTTCTGTGTGTGTAACTAGTCAGTAGCTGCGGCCATATACACGAAACGTGGTCTTTTGCTCCGTGCCAACCTCAGCACAGACCTCGGCAGTTCTTGGAGCGCCCTGATCAGATCCCATCCACCCGCAGCAGAGTGGCAGGGTAAGTTTGCTGAAGATTTCTTAGGGAAGACAGAGGAGGAAGTTACCTCAGATGTCCTAAAACAAACCATGTAAGATTCCCCTAACGGCGTGCCCAACCCCCAGAGGCCCTTCTGGGCTGCAACCGACCAGGGCGAGTCCTGGGAGCGGGGCTGGGGAGGGGGCCTTGGACCCTCCCGGCCAGATTTTTCCTCCGTCCGAAGTTACAATATGTCTCGAGTATTGACACATCCACCACTCGCCTGCTTCCCAAAACAGCTGGGCTTCCCGGTGACAAGACTCTCTCCCTTTAGAAGTCCATTTCCTTGGGCAGGTTTTTTGAGCTTTCGCGCCTGACCACAGTGTGTTTTTTCTGCACAAATTTAGTGTGCTCTCCCCCAAAAGAATTTTGCTGAATATGATTTTCTCCATCTCGTTATGTGGGTCACCCGAGGCTCAGGGAGATTAAATACTTTCCCAAGGTTTCAGAAATCCACATCAGAACTGGGTTTGAGCCCAGGCCGGGCGCACGTACCCTTGGTCTTAGTGTCCTCTTCCTCTCGCCCCCTAAGGAAACAGGTCCTGCGCTGCCCCGGGGGTCACCCCGGCAATGGCAGACTTATTCCAAGGCCTCCTGTGAGAGGGACACTACGGTGATGTCCCAAATCCGTATCAGTAAAGCATTTGTTGATCTTTACCGGGGTTAAAAGACCCTCCAAAAGTGTCGCAGGGTCCCCAGGGCAGTCGCGACAGCTCCGCGGGTTGGTGGAAGCGAGGTGGCCGCAGCCCTGCCACGTGTTGTCCGCGTCCCTCTGGCGGCGTGTTGAGAAAGCAATCTAGCACTAAAAGGCATTCAGTACGAAGCAAGGACATGGAAAGTCTCCTGCCCCTCTAGCCCAAGCTATGACTCAGCCTCGGAAAAGAAGAGTCCAGGTCAGAAATTGCCACGGGAGCAGCGGCGTCGGCTGCGTGCCTCCTGTTTTCTACTCCTCACCTTCTTTCTTCCATCTGTGACCCTGTCCTCTCACAGGAGCCAGATTTCCTGGCTCTGTCCTGACGATGCGCCTCAGAGGCCGCCCCAGACCCCAAGATGCCCCGAGCCCCCCCTCGGTATTATCTTCCGCCTATCAGTGGTGACGACATTCTTATCGACTGACCTCGACTCATCACCCCCAGAGCACAGGCAGATGCTAGTTTCTTCAGCCTGTCTCTGGCCTTTTATCTTTGCCTCCTTGTTTCCTGCCTGGAGCGAGGGCCGTGCAGCCCTGCCTTCAGGAGGACCCAGGCTGTGGGCAGAGGCCGGAAGAAGGCAGGGATTCTCCAGAGGCCCGCAGGCGCCAGGGCATCTTGTCTCCCTAATGCGGAGTCATGCTTGGGCCCACCCCAGTGGTGGGGCGCTGGGCCATGTGCAGAAATGACTGAGAATGTTATTACTTTATAAACACAAGGTATTGTCGTGACCAAAATGTCATCGGTCTTTTTTTTTTTTTTTAAGTGCACTGATCTCTCTTTTTAAATTTTTTTTCCAATTAAAAAAAAAATTATTTTGGCCACACTGTGAGGCACGTGGAATCTTAGTTCCCCTACCAGGGATGGAACCCGCACTCCCTGCAGTGGAAGCGCGGAGTCCTAACCACTGGACAGCCAGGGAAGTCTTGGTCTTCTTGGTTGAAACTCTCAAATTTCAACTTTATTAAAATATTTACTTGCTTATTGATTAATTATCAAGACCTGGGCCTGGGCTCCCTTGTGTGGCTGTAGCTCTCTCCTCAGAGAAGAGAGATGAATCAAATGAAATAAAAAGCCTCCAGGGTCTCTGGACTTCCATAGGAATGTGACAACGTGTCATGAAGGAAGAAACCAAGAATTCTGCCCACGGGACTTCCCTGGTGGTCCCCTTCCAATGCAAGGGATGAGGGTTCGATCCCTGGTCGGAGAACTAAGATCTCACGTGCCACGGGGCACTGAGCTGCGCTGAGCTCACGCGGGAGCCTGCATGCCACAACCAGAGAGCTCGCACACCGCAACTACTGAGCCTGCACGCGCTGGAGCCTGTGCACCACAACTAGAGAGAAAGCCTGCGCGTCACAACTAGAAAAGCCCGAGCGCCTCAACGAAAAGATCCCGCGTGCTGCAACTAAGACCCAATGCAGCCAAATAGAAAAATAAAATTAAAAATTATTTTTTAAAAAAAAGAGTTTTGCCCAGACAAGTACCAACAACAGGATGACTCTGAGGTCAAAGGCCAGGCTGCGAGGACATCCAGGGTCGCCCCTGCTGGCCCACGTGTGGGCCCTGGGAAGCAGCCATCGTCATAGTTACTGAGGCCAGAGCCGGGACTGAGTCTTTGAGGAATCTGCAAGCATGATACATTTCTCCAAACAGAAATTGAATCAGTAGTGGGGGATATAGATAGTAAATCAACCCCACATCCCTGATTATTTTTATACCAAGCTAATTTTAAATGCTCTATTTCTATAGGAATCCGTGAGACTTCCACCCATCTGCAGCTCCAGCTTCCTATTTTCTCCTAACCCTCATCTCACAGCCTGTTTTTTTTGAAACAGCACCAGCTAACATCTCAGGAAACCACGTTTACATCCCAGATGCCTCAGGCGGCCATTTCTCATTCGCTGCAGTACAGTCCTGGGAGACCCCAGAGGTGCTTTCTATGGGGACGCAGAGATTACCCGCAAATACTCTCGACCTTAGGGAAGGTGTGGTTAAAGGAAATCACGTTTACTCTGTTTGACTTGAGCATCTGGAGGCCAGGCAGGTGCACAGAATGAGAACCGTCTGTAGCTGGGTGCGCGGTTCATTTATTTGCTTAGCTCTGCGGACAGTGCTCGACTCTGCGGAGAATGAGCAGGGGGCTCTCCGTGTACCCCGCGACCCTCCACCTGCCTGTGGAGCTTCTCTGGGGAAGCCCTGGGCTTGGCCAGGTTTGTGCTCACAGCCCCCCAGACACAAGGATGCTTCCTGATAAGTGTCGGCGGAATACACGGCTGGCAGCCAACACCGTGGATGCCGAAAGATCTACCCGATCCAACTCACTCCTCCCGTGTTAGCAGTGGCGACTGCCACCTGTTACTGAGAACCCACTGTGTGTGGGGTCCTTGCACACATCACCCTCAGTCCTCACCAAAGCCGTGCCAGACTGCCGCTATTATCCCCTATCTCACAGAGGAAGAGACAGAGGTTCAGGGAAGACCCATGACTGGAGTCAGTCACAGCTGGTCGGTGTAGAAGGGGGATTGGAGTCCAGACTCCATGACTCCAAATCCACATCACCCCCTCCCCTTTGCAGTTTTGTCTTGTGCTGGTTGAATGATGTCGTGCCTCTCAGACTTGGGGCCCCCCCAGGAAGCTGCAGCCCAGGAGAGTTACTGCCTGCGAGTTCCCCAGGGCCTGCCCTCCCCATGGCACCTCTGTGGGTTCTCACGGCAGACCCCCCACTCCTCGGGTGCCTGCACTTGCCTCTGTGTAGCGTAGCCGGAGCCACATTGCCTGGGGACGCTGAGCTCCACATCCTGAGCACGCCCTGCTCCAGACTCTTGCACGTGACCCCGGCTGCCATCCAGGGTGCAGCCCTCCTCTCTGCACCAGCCACTCAGAGGGACCCCTGAGAGCACCCAGATAGAACCCTATTTCTCTTACCCCCTTCACTGCCCCAGCTTTGCTCCCCCAAGCAGTCTTGAAACAGCAGGGACTGCGTGACACAAACGTGTGGCCACCAGAGCTGGGTTCCCAGAGGACAGGCCTGGAGCTTGGGTGGAGGAAGCAGGAGACGCACGTGCAAAAGTCCTGGCCGTGGTTCCTCTGATGCTGTTTCCTTGGGTGGAATGAGGCTGGGCTCGCCTGTGGCCCCCGCAGCCTCCACTGGCTGACACCCTGAGCCAAAAAGCAGGGCACCTAAATCCAGACAAAAGCCGGTGGCGCTGGAGCCCTTCGAGCACACTGGAGCCTTCGCACAGCTCTGAATTGTTGCAGCGCGCCGGACGCAGCAGGCAAGAGGCTGTTTGTGGATTCACAAGCTGAGACGCGTGTGTCTGTTCAGGCAGGAACACACTGACATCTTCCAGCTGACAACCCGTTAACCCTCGAAGTGCAAGCTGTCTCCAGGTCCAACATCTGATTTCCAGACCAGTGGGCAGACGGTGGGGAGACTGTCACACCCGTCTCTGTTGATGTGCTCCACACCTCAGGAAGGGACACCTCTGGTCCAGATGAGAGGCCCACGCTCAGACCTCAGCCCGTTTGGCAGTGGGCAAATCCATCCGCAGATTGGAGGCTGAATTCTGTCCCAGTTCAGGACAAATCTGCAAGCAGATTTTTAAAACTTAAAATTTACAAGCTGCTTCTATGAAATTACAAATAAAATCCTGAGTCCAAGTAAAGCTAAGTTTAAAAAGAGTCTCAATCTTTTAAATTCAATGAAAGTATTTTTAATCTCTATGCAGTTGGCAGGTCAATCTGTTCCACTCCAAGGGATAGAAGTGTTACTGCCCTCTGGTGGGATCCACCACTCTGACAGTTTAGGACGAGTGATTAGAACAGGTCATTAGGTTATTAGAACGGCTGGATATTCTGTTTCTTCCTACGGATCACACACCACCCGTCTCCACTCCGCTGGGAGCCCACAGGGCTGTGACCCCATGGACCGGGCTTCTTGCCCTCCACTGCCCATAGGATTGATTGGGCTGATGGAGGCCCAGATGGGAGATGGAGGACCGGCGGGCAGTGGCTGCGTCCCTCTCTCCGGGGGCTGCAGCTCACGCCCAGCAGCCTCTCCTCCGGCTGCAGTTCTGAGGGTCTGCGACGCCCTCCTCCTTTTGTCTGGTCGGGCCAAGGGCAGTGGCGGCTTCTCCCCATCCTTAGTCCCAGAGCAGGTGCTTTGTCCTCCCTTGTTGGATGGCCTTGACCCTGTCTCTACCTTTGTAGAAAGGCCCTTGGTCCCAGGCTCCTGATTATCCCAGCTGACTGAGCCATGTGTTTCCTGCTAGAACCCTGATTGACACAGGTGGGAAAAACCTGAGAGAGCTGCCAGGTGAATTATCTCAGTTACCTGCCGACTGAGCCTGCAGAGCGCCTGCCAGGTAGATCTGTTCAGTCAGCAGACGTTTACTGAGTGTCACTGTATGCCAGCTACTGTGTGAGGTGCCTCTAAGCACCTTAGGGATTAGCGTGGATATCAACTCAGTCTTGGGCTGGGCAGTAGGCAAGGAGGGCTTCCTGGAGGAAGAAACATATGTATCAGGAGTCTGAAAGATGACCCAAAAGAGAGCAAGGGTACGAGTGTTCTTTTTTTTAAATTTAATTTTATTTATTTTTTTATACGGCAGGTTCTTTTTAGTTATCTATTTTATACATATTAGTGTATATATGTCAATCCCAATCTCCCAATTCATCCCACCACCACCAATGCCCCCTGCCTCTTTCCCTCCTTGTTGTCCATACATTTGACCTCTACATCTGTGTCTCTGTTTCTGCCCTGCAAACCAGTTCATCTGTACCATTTTTCTAGGTTCCACATATATGCGTTAATATACGATATTTGTTTTTCTCTTTCTGACTTAACTTCACTCTGTATGACCATAGTTCAAAAAGACACATGCACTCCAATGTTCATTGCAGCACTATTTACAATAGCCATGTCACGGAAGCAACCTAAATGCCCATCGACAGACGAATGGATAAAGAAGATGTGGTACATATATACAATGGAATATTACTCAGACATAAAAAGGAACGAAATTGGGTCATTTGTAGAGACCTGGATGGATCTAGAGACTGTCCTACAGGGTACGAATGTTCTAAGCCTAGGAAACAGAACGTGCAAAAGCCCATAGACCACAGGGAACAGGGTACGTAGCAGGAACCGCATTTCTTCAGCATAGTCTGCAGGGCAGCAAGCTGGCAGGACCTGAGGGACCAGGTCCAGTGGGGGTTGTAAACCACGGGAGGAAATGTGACTTTATACTAAAGGCAACTAGCACTCATGGAGGGCTTTGCGCCCTGGTGAGCGTGATGGGATTTGCATCCATAGGGATCTTTCTTTTTCTTAATTTTATTTATTTATTTTTGGCTGTGTTGGGTCTTCGTTTCTGTGCGCGGGCTTTCTCTAGTTGCGGCGAGCGGGGGCCACTCTTCATCGCGGTGCGCGGGCCTCTCACTGTCGCGGCCTCTTTTGTTGCGGAGCACAGGCTCCAGACGCGCAGGCTCAGTAGTTGTGGCTCACGGGCCTAGTTGCTCCGCGGCATGTGGGATCTTCCCGGACCAGAGCTCGAACCCGTGTCCCCTGCATTGGCAGGCAGATTCTCAACCACCACTGCGCCACCAGGGAAGCCCCCATCGGGATCTTTCTTACTTGGAGTGGAAGAGCAGACAGGCGATGGGAGGGCAGGCAGGGAGGTGAGTTAGGAGGACCTTGAAGGAGCCCAGGTGGCCCGATCTCCAGTGGCAGTGGGGCGGATGGACTCACAGGTATTTGGGAAGGAGCCACACCTGCCCCTGCTTTCCCGGCCTCGCTCGGACGTGGTTCTGACGTTCCTGATGCTGACCTCACCCCGAGGCTCCTTGGGCCTCTGCTTCCCCAAGTCTGTTCCCCTCTTTGTCAGTCTCCTGCCTGGACCCCAGGCCTGGCCCCATAGTGTCCCAGCACTGGCTTCTCCAAACTCCCGTGAAACCGCCGTGAGGACAGCCGTGTCTGTTTGTGCAAGCCTAGGGAACGTTTTTATAAACGCCTGCTGTGTGCCAGGCCCGGGCCAGCGTCTGTAGTGTACCATCTTGTCCAGTCCTCATTGTAATGCTAGAAAATTGTTATTATTATTCCCATTTTGCCCGCAGGAAACAGCAGACTCAACCTGTTGAACCAGGTGGTACCTTAGCAGAGTGATGGCAGACAGGAGACAGGCGTGTCTAGCTCCCAAATCCCAACAAGACGCACTGTATTAAATTTAACTGTTATTAAGAGACTGTATTGTACGAATGCCTGCAAATTAATGCTTGTGGATTTGGGAAGCCTCGAGCAGAAGAGCCCTTGCCCTGTCTTGAATCTCAAGGCATACTTGCTACCAGCTGCCACCCCCAGAGCCTCACAAAGGGACTTCTTTCATCAGAACAGGATGTGAGGAGGTGAGGCCGTGAGCCTCATTCCTACCTCTGTGTGCCCCCCGACCCCCCTGACTCCTTTTCTCCTATCAGCCCATTACTGTTTGTTTCGCAACCAGCAGAAAACCAACACCTCACAACTTTGTTGTGCAATTTTAGCGCCCAGCTGATGATTTCAGTGCTTTTTCCCTTTCTGTCTCGCTCAAGACAAATGAAAGTGTGGTTTGAAAAGTCATGTAACTGTTTTTGCACTCTATAAAAATGTTGCCGTTAACGATAAACTGTGAGCTCTTCGTGGGCAGCAACAGTGTACCCAGTTCTTGACACACCATGCTCGTGCGGCTGGAAATGCTCGTTAAATGCCACTGAACTGAAGGAACATGTCAAGACCACCCAGCGCACCCAGTTCTGCGCCCGGCCCTCTGGGACTGCCCTTGACCCTTCACTGCCTCTTTGAAGTCTCCCTGTGCCCTGCAGGCAGTACCGCAGGGCCGAGGAGCTCTGGGCCAGGTACTGGGGCAGAGACCAATATTTTTTTACTATTATCTCACGCCCTCATTCAAGAATAGCTATTAATGTGGGGAGGAGGGATAAATTAGGAGTCTGGGATTAGCAGATAAAACTACTATATTGTTGTTTATCTATGTAAAATAGATAAACAACAAGGTCCTATTGTATAGCACAGCGGACTATATTCAATGTCCTGTAATCAACCATAATGGAAAAGAATATGAAAAAGAATATGTATATATATGTATAACGGAATCACTTTGCTGTATACCAGAAACTAACACAACATTGTAAATCAACGATTCTTCAATTAAAAAAAATAACTATTAATGAAAGAAACAAACTTTATTTGCCAAAGAAAATATGAAGAAGGTCTAGGTCTAAGTGTCCCCCCACCCCCCTGCCTCCTGGGCTTTCTCAAAGTGTGGCTTCAAGCATCCCCGTGGATTAGAGCACAGATCACAGGCTGTATCACAGGCTACAGAACAAAAGTTACTGCGGAGGGAGTGAGCGATGAAGGATCAGACCTCCTGCCTGATTATTATATAAAGTGAAATTTAGAGAAGAAAGCGTTCGTAATCAGATAAAGAAGAGAAACGGACAGAGAAAACTGATTATGTCCTGAAACGTTTAACCCAGCTGCCAGAGAGCTGGGTCCCTGCAGAACGTCCTTCATCAGCAGGGAGGTGGCAGAGGCCGAGGCACAGCTGGCGGTCTGGGTTTGCCCAGCCAGACCCAGAGCTTGCTCCCCTGCAAGAGGAGACCTGCTCGTACTAGAGGGGATGGAAGGATACATCCCTTTTTCCTAACAGAACCACAGTAGAAATGCCAGAACACGGCACACACTTTGTAAGAAATGGAAACCCACAACCTTAAGTATCTTCTTAATTCTACTTTTAAGTATATATCCGTTCGTTTATGAGTATAATACGATAAGCAAAAATTCTAGTCTCCAAAAAATAAAGTTAATGATCCGTTACTTCTCCTGACCTGAGATTGGTGGCAGCTCTTCTGTTGAAAAGTGATATTTCATAAGATGCCGAGTATGAAAGCATCACAGATGGTGAAAGGTTTTCTCCCGGTCCCGACATGTGACGATTATAAAAGGAATTGTGGAGTTTAATACTGTATTTAAAGCCAGTAATGAAAATTTAATGTCAGTTCTGTCTCTACCATTAATGGTTTTATTTTTCCACTCAAAAATGTACTTCTCGGGCTTCCCTGGTGGCGCAGTGGTTGAGAGTCCGCCTGCCGATGCAGGGGACGTGGGTTCGTGCCCCAGTCCGGGAGGATCCCACATGCTGCAGAGCGGCTGGGCCTGTGAGCCATGGCCGCTGAGCCTGTGCGTCCGGAGCCTGTGCTCCGCAACGGGAGAGGCCACAACAGTGAGAGGCCCGCGTAACACACACACACACACACACACACACACACACACACACACACACACACACACACACACACACACACACACACACACACACACTGTACTTCTCTTTGTGGGGTTTTTTGTTTTGACACTTGTCAAACTTGCAGATATAGACACAAAAATAGACAGGCAGCATTTCTAGGTCAAGGAATACAATGCCGTTCGAAGCACAGTCGTAACCGACAGGGTAGCGGGCAGCCCTGAGCATCGGTGCGCCACGGTTGTGTCCAGGCTTTGAGACTGTAGGTGAATCACTCACCTGTCCCATCCTCAGTAGAGTCTCACCTGGGAATGGGGAGAAATCCTAGTAATCACCTGTTATACCATGTTACCTGCAATGTACAATAAACCCCTTACCATTTGTGGTTAGAATAACAGGATGTCACTTCAGAAGACAGCTCCCCAGGGCCTCACTCAGGCCCCCAAGGAAAGGGTTTGGTTTCCCTTTCAGATTCAGAAACTGGATTCCGTTCAGTCTCTTAGGGACAACCTCCACCAACTGAGCTCGGGAAAGACTGTCAGGGTGATCCTCGGAGCAACGGCCTCCGTGGGGCCCAAGGACCCCAACACCTTCGTGGGGTGTATTTTATGGCTCATGGTGTGTCTGTCAGTCGGGATGCAGCTGTAGAAAACTGAAACCACTCTAGCTATTTAAGGCATATTTAATCTTTGGAAGGTCAGGGAGTCATGGCTGTACGTCGCCACCAGCTCAGTTTCTGCCCTTAGGAGGTAAATTAAAAGGGCTCAGAAGAGCTTCCTTTCTCTGTACCGGCACCTGATGGCTGAGGCCTGGCTGTGAGCCGCAGGTCACCCCTCTAGGGTCCCCTGAGTGGTTTCTCTGCCCCGCTCCCCCTGCTGTAAACAGTACGTGCTTTGCACCAAGTACCTCCAGGGAGATGACGCATCCTCAGCTTGGGGACCAAGCAGGAGCAGAGGGGGCGACATCTGCACGTTACTTGCACCATCTTTGGTCAGTACAGGGGGAGTGACCATACTTCATGTCGTCTTTGTCTACTGGGGGCCTGCGTGGTCATCTACCTGCAAACAAAGAGAAGCAAAGCTGACTTCTGAGAGTGGAGGCAGCTCCTAGAACGCAAATAGAGAGCGGATGATAAATGAGTCACTTACCGTGAGACACACGGCCGCCCAGAGGACTAGAGAACTCAGACCAGGTGGGACCATGGCATTCCCTCCACAGGAGAGTGCAGGTGCCTCTCCCTGGACAGCACCGGGCTTTCTCCTCAGCCTTCCTTCCACCATCCTGCGACGCCATCAGTTACAGCTAGGTTGGCCTCCTCCAGCCACTTGCGGTCATCGTCCTTTCCTGAGGATCCCCTTCCCCTGTCAAAAGCCATTCCTTAGGAAGTGTGGTCTCTGTAAAAGCCTGGTTCCATCCTTTCCATCCATTTAGTTCTCCCTATTTGCTCCTTGAGGGAAGCCCCATTTGGACGTTCAGAGCGTGCCTAACACTCACTCTCAGTCTTTCCGCATGGCAGTGGCGGTTCACTTAGCACCGCCGTCAGCTCTACGATTACTCCATTCTGAGAAGGACACAGGGCTCCCACCACATGGGCGCTGACATACAGCACTATATTAGTTTCAGGTATACAATGTAAATGATTTGATATTTGTATACATTGCAAAATGATCATCATAATAATCTAGTGAACATCTATCACCCTACGTAGTTACCCAATTTTTTCTTTCATGAGAACTTTTAAGAATTACTCTTGGGCAAGTCTCTCAGATATGCAATACAGTATTCTTAGCTATAGTCACCACACTGTACATGACATCCCCAGGACTTGTTTATTTCGTAACTGAAGTTTGTACCTTTTAACTTCCTTCATCCATTTGGGTGAGCTCCCACCTGCCGATCTGTTCTTTGTATCTATGAGCTTGGTTTGTTTAGATTCCACATATAAGTAAGATCATACGGTGTTTGTCTTTCTCTGTCTGACTTATCTCACGAAACATAATGCCCTCAGGGTCTATCCATGTTGTCACACATGGGAAGATTTCATTCTTTTTTATGGTTGGGGAATATTCCATCGTGTGTTTTCCATAGTGGCTGCACCAGTTTACATTCCCATCCACAGCATGGAAGGGTTCCCTTTTCTCCACATTCTCGCCAATACTTGCTATGTTTTGTCTTTTTGATGATAGCCATTCTTACAGATATAAAGTGATATCTCACTGTGGTTTTGATTTGCACTTTCCTGACGATTGCTGACGTTGAACATCTTATAACGTACTTGTTGGTCATCTGTATGTCTTCTTTGGAAAAATGTGTCTTCAGATCCTCCGCCCATTTTTTAATCAAATTGTTTGGTTCTTCGCTATTGAGTTGTATGAGCTTTTTACATACTTTGAATATTAACTTCTTAGCAACTATGTGACTTGCAAATATTTTCTCCCAGTCAGCAGGTTGCCTTTTCATTTTGTTCATGATTTCCTTTGCTGCGCACAAGTCTTTTAGTTTGATGTAGTCCTGCTTGTGGATTTCTGTTGTTGCTTTTGCTGTCAAATGAAAAAAAATCATCATGAAGAGCAAAGTCAAGTAGCTTACTGCCTATGTTTTCTTCTAGGAGTTTTATAGTTTCAGATCTTACATTCCAGTCTTTAATCCACTTTGAATTAACGTTTGTCTATGGTGTAAGACAGGGGTCCAGTTTCATTCCTTTGCACGTTGCTGTCCAGTTTTCCCAACAGCATTTATTGAGTAGACTGTCTTTTCCTCACTGTATCATAAATCAGTTGCTTCCTTTATCATAAATTAATTGACCATTTATGCATGGGTTTATTTCTGGGCTCTCTCTTCTGCCGCATTGATCTAGGTGTCATTTGTTATGCTGTTTTGATTACTGTAGCTTTGTTAAATAGCCTGAGATCGGGAGCTTTGTTCTTCTTTCTCAAGATTGCTTTAGCTATTCAGGGTCTTTAGCGGTTCCGTACAAATTTTAGGATTGTTTGCTCTATTTCTGTGAAAATTGTCACTGGAATTTTGATAGGGATTGCACTGAGTCTGTGTATTGCTTTGGGTAGTTTGAACATTTTAACAATACTAATTCTTCCAATCCATGAACACAAAATATCTTTCCATTTATTTGTGTCTTCTTTAATTTCTTTCCTCAGTGTCATAGTTGTCAGTGTACAGGTCTTTCACCTCCTTGGTTAAATGTACCGCGTAGTGACCATACTATAAAACTGTATATTTTAACGTTCAAAATTGTCTCAAAGGTATTTTGTAGGAGAGTAAGACAACAGGGTATAAATGACAAATAGCTAAATATTTCTTTGTTGTTTTTCTTTTACATAAGTACTCTGCTGCAATATGGTATTTGGTAAAGAAGCTATAATGATTTCTAACGAGGTGTTAGTAGCCACAGATGTGTATTGATTTGGCCAAAAAGTTCGTTCGGTTTTAAGTTAAAAGACATTTTTCATTTTCACCAAGAACTTTATCGAACAACATAGTCACTAACCGAATGAACTTTTTGGCCAGCCCGGTATATTAAGCATCTACTCTATGCCAGCACCATTCTAGGTGTGAGGGATACAAAGAAGAATACAGCATTATTTGTGTCCTGTGTTTTCTGTCTTTTTTTTTTTTATGGCCACGCTGCACAGCTTGTGGGATCTTAGTTCCCTGACCAGGAAGCGAACCCGTGCCCCCTGCAGTGGAAGCGTGGAGTCTTAACCCCTGGATCGCCAGGGACGTCCCGAGAGCTTTCTGTCTTGACTGATGTTTGCTGAAGTGTAGTCCCTGGACCAGCATCAACATCATCTGGAAGCTTGTTAAAAATGTAAATTCCTGCGCCCCGCCCCAGACTTACTGAATCAGAAACTCTGGGGGTGGAGAGGAGGGGGCAGTACTCCGCATTTTAACAAGCCCTGCAGGTGGTTGCAATGCACGTGAAGTTTGAGAACTACCGGTCTAGAGGAAGATAGGAAAATATAATTCTGTGGCTAAGTGCTGAGCTAGAGCGGGGCTCTGGTTGCTATGGGAGCCCTGTGGCAATCACGTGGGGATGGCAGGCAGTGCATCACCGAAGAGGTGATGCGTGAACTGAACCTTACAGGTGGGTTGGGACCTTGCTGGGGAAACAAGATAGGGAAGGACATTGCAGGCAGAGGAAAGAACAGAACATATGAGTGAACATGTTGACTTGGGTAACTTCAAGTAGTCCATGGTAGATAGGTTTTTTTAAAAAAGAAGAATACTCAAAATGGAATTGGGTTGATCTAGATTGAGTCCTCAGTTGAAGGGGAAAAGGTGGAGTTGATATTGTAAGCCTGTCCCACCAACTTGGCATGAACTTCTCTCCCTCTCTGTGTCCTTGGGTAGTACCTCTTGTGATGGTTAATATCACTTCTAACAACATATGTGTCTTTAAGGTTGGTGGTGCCAGTGACATCTCACATTATCTTTTATCTGAGAATACCTTGTTGTTGTGTTTCGTGACCAGGCTACAGTTAGACAGGCAGACATAGATCCTTCCCCGTGTTTGCTCTGTAGTTTCGTGTTTGCTTCACTTTGCTGTATGGATGGTAGGTATTGATGACCTTGAGCCTGTCCCTATCCTAATCTATTTCAGGTCTATTATTGGCTTATTAGCTATAAGTCATTGTTTCGTCTCAGTGGTTGCTCCAAGATTTACAATATACATCTTTAACTTACCACAGTCCACCTTCAAATAATGTTACACCACTTTGTGTATCATTTAAGAACCTTCCACTTCCTCCCTCCTGGGCTTCTTGCTGTTATTACCAAACATTTTAATTCTACATATGTTATAAATTCCACTGTACATTGTTATTACTTTGCTTGAAACAGTCAGTTACCTTTTAAAGATATTTGAAAAATGAGAACATATTTTCCATTTACCTACATGTTTACTATTCCCACTGCTCTTCATTCTTTTGTATAATATCAACTTTCCATCAGCTGTCATTTTCTTTCTGCCTAAAAAAACTTCCTTTAACATTTCTAATAACGCTAGTCTGCTGATGATAACTTCTGTCAACTTATGGTTGTCCAGAAAAGTCTTTATTTTGCTTTCATTCTTTGAGGATGTCTTTGTTGAATATAGAATTTTATGCTGACAATTTTTCTTTCAGTGTTTTAATGATGTCACTTTGCGGTCTTCTGGTTTGCATGATTTCTGATGAAGTTCAGTCTTCATTCCCTCTGTGTAATATGTCTTTTTCTCCGGCTGCTTTTAAGATTTTCTCATTATCATTTGTTTTAAGCAATTTGATTATGATGTACCTTGATGTCATTTTCTTCATGTTTCTTGTGCCTGGGTTTTGTTGAGATTCTTGTATCTGTGAGTTTATAGTTTTCATCAAATTTAGACATTTTTTAGTCATCATTTCTTCAAGTAGTTTTTCTGTCTCCCCTGCTCTACAGGAGCTCCAACTATACGTATGTTAGATTGCTTGATATTATCTCACAGCTCATTGATACTTTTCTCAATTTTTTACAATCTTTTTACTCTCTGTTTTATTTTACATATTTCTTCTCCTATGTCTTCAAGTTCATTGATGTTTCCTTTGCAATGTTTAATCAGCTGTTACTCTCATCCAGTGTATTTCTCATTTAATATATAGTATTTTTTATCTCTAAAAAAATGATTTGGGCTTTTATATATCTTCCATGTCTTTCATCATGTTTGTTTTCCTTTATCTTCTTGAAGACAAAGAGTATATTTGTAGTAGATGATTTAACATCCTTGTGTGCTAATTCTATCATCTGCATCTTTTAAAAATGTATTTATTTTATTGATTTTTCCTCCTAGTTATAGGTCAGATTTTCCCGCTTCTTTGTATTCCTTGGTAATTTTTAATTGGCTTCTGAACAGTATAAGTTTATGGATTATGTTTTATTCCTTTGTAGATTGTTGGGACACGTTAATTATTTCAAGGCTTGCTTTTATGTTTTGTTAGGGCAAATCTAGGGCTAAATTTGTCTCAGCACTAAGGCAATGTCCTCTGAAATCTCTACTCAATACCCAGTGTGTTATATGGTCTTTCCACCCTGGCTGATGGGAACACATTATTTCCAGCCCTGTGTGATCTCCATGGATTTTTCTGCTTGCTCCTTTGGGATGGTTCCTTCCTGGCCTCAGGTAGTTTCTTTGTCCATACGGGCCAGTCCTCACACACACCCTCCACAGGACCCCTCTGCAGATTTCTGAAGCTCTTTCTCCGTGAAGCTCCTTCCTCTCTGGTATCTTGCCCTGGAAATTCTAGCCAATTTGCCCTTCATACACTCTGAACTCTGTCTACTCAACTGAGCAAACTACCAAGCTCTGTTTAGATCCTTCCACCCTTCCTGAACGTCAGCCTGGGAACTCTACCGGCAGCAGTAGGACTCATCTCAATATTTCCCTTCTCTGAGATTAGTGTCCTGTGCCGCCTGCTGTCCAATGAATGAAAATTCTCACGCCATGTATTTTCCCCAGTTTTCCAGTTGTTAAGGCTGGGGGAGAGTCTGTGATTCCATCGTGGGCCTCCTGATGCAGATGAGGCTTTCAAGGACTGTGTATCGTAGCATATCAAGGGGCTGAGGAGAGGGAAATTAGATAACAGCACGAGACCCTAGAGTGCGAACACTAAAGTTTAATGCCGTCATTCATTCCCTTGTGAGGGTCCTTGCTGTTTATTTTGAGTGTGGGCTGCTGTGGTCATATAAGGGAGTGAGGAATAAGGAGACTGGATGATTTGAACTGTGTGCTTGTTTTTTTGTTTTTTTTTTGCGGTACGCGGGCCTCTCACCGCTGTGGCCTCTCCCGTTGCAGAGCACAGGCTCCGGACGCGCAGGCTCAGCGGCCATGGCTCACGGGCCCAGCCGCTCCGCGGCATGTGGGATCCTCCCGGACCGGGGCACGAACCCGTGTCCCCTGCATCGGCAGGCGGACTCTCAACCACTGCGCCACCAGGGAAGCCTGTGTGCTTGGTTTGATGCACGTTGCAGTTTTACCTGTTTAGTACTATGAGTTGAGCTGGTGATACCACATCTCGTTGTGTTTTCCCAGGTGTATCGGGAAGTCCGTACAGTGTCCTGGGAGTCTGCTGGACGATGGGGTTGTCTGTCTCTGAGAGGTTTTATTTTTTGTGGTCCTGAAAAAGCTACTGCTATGCCTACCTTCTTCAGCGTGAGTACAGGATGAAGGGCATGAGGGGGACTCTTGGAGAGGATGGTAGAGAAGAAGGTGAGGCTTGATCAGGACAGGCCTGAGTATCGAGACTCTCATCCGACTCTTATCACACAGGTGTTACGGAGCCACTGAAGGAGGATTGAGAGCTCTGTGAGCTGGTGTGCATTTTAGAAACTTGCTTTCAGAATCTGTTGGTGGAGTAGGTGTGGCAAAACTAGGTATCAGATGAGTGTGCTGTTCTCTAAAAGCAAACATTCAATGGCTTCATCGATCTGAGCTTCGAGTAAACTATTTTATACACACTTGATAAACGGACTTTAAGTCTGATTAATTGAAGGGAGGAAGAAAATGAGCACGAGGGGTACACAGATGGCATTTAAAATGCACTGCTCTTAAAAAGGAGTGAGTTTGATCCTCAACCCAAAGCTGAGTAAGCGGCTCTGGATTCACAAATCAGCAAAGCAGGATGAAAGTGAGCAGAAAACGAACACAAAACACTTTCTGGCTGATGGGGTAGCATCACCCCAAGAGCTGGATTGCAGGGTGGGGCAGCAGGTGCAGTAGGGCTGCAGCACATGTAGTGAGGTGGAGAATATTTTCTTCTCCAGTACCTCTCTCGAGTTTAGCATGTCCTAGATGGGGCTGAAAGGAGCGTTCTGATAAGTCACTCTGAGAGGCTGAGACCCCCAGAAGGTATGCCCTGGACGCCGTCAGATGTTTGAGCGGCTTCGTCGTGAGGAGGTAGGTCTGGTTAACCGCAGAGGTTCTGCTTCGCTCAGCAACGTGTGCCGCTGATTCTCGGCAAGGCGGCGCTGCCTCCCGAGGGGCCTTTGGGACCGGAGACCAGGGGCAGCCGCTAGCATTTAGGGGACAGTGGCCGGGGATGCTGGGACGTCTGCAAAGTTCAGGAGAGTCCGCACGATGGAGAGTCGTCCCACCCGAATGCTGATGGTCATGAGGGGACATCGACTCCTGCCAGCAGTGGTCTCTGCTCAACTCCTTGCTCTCTCTCCCCACAAAACAGTGACATGTATTTAAAGAGTACTGGCTGGAAGGGGTGATAAGGTATCCTGCCCGAGTATGCTACGTTACCACCTTGCCCAGGGCACCTCCACGTCTTGGCCTTGCCTTGATTGTCCTAGAAGGGGCGACCAAGGGGGATTTAATCACCCTTTGCAGCGTAGTGTTATGAGGGTTTCTATTCTTGCTTGGAGCCAGGGGAGAAAGAATGTTCCTTCAGCCTGTGGATTTAGACCACTATAGCACATGGGTTCCCCCAAGCCTGGGGTAAAAATCAAGATCACAAAAATAGCATAAATAGCGCGCCCTGGCTTCTCCCCCCGCCCCCTGCCATTTTCACGCTTACAGGGCGGTCCTTGCAGTGGCTGCCCCACATGCCGCCTGCCTCTGACGCTGCCTTGTGTGGCCCACAGCCAATGGGCGCCCCACCGTGTCATGGAAAACCACGCCCCATCGCAGCCGAAGCTGCTGCTGCCTGCTCCCGTCGGTGCCCTGGGCCCCTGGGTCAGCGCCAGGCTGCCCACTGAGCCTCCCCTGTGAGCCCAAACCCTCTGGTGTTACTGCGGCTGCCGTAGAATGTCCCGGAGACCTCGGTGCATCAAACCCAAGTGGGATCTCTGCTAGTTCAAGGAGACCCCTTCTCCTGGCGTCGGTACCCCCGAGCCACCGTGGTTTGAGGGAAGGCTGTTCTTCCTGCTTTTGCCCACACCCCCTGCTGCACCAGGGCTCAGAGCGGAACAAGTTCATGGGGCCAGACAGGAAAACAAAATGCGGCCAGGGCCCTGCCGAGCCGCCAGCAATTCGCAGTGTTCATCCTCGTGCATGGAACTCCTTCCCTTGGGTTTGCTCTGTCCCAGGAGGGCCCTTGCTCTGTGGCGCAAATAGGCTCCCACAGCCTGCGCCGTAAACGGCCGCACATGCCCAGACTTCCCCGAAACTCCTGAAAAACACGGGCTTATGTCAGACAGACCCCCGCACACCCAGCCCAAGGAGCCGTTAAAAGGCGCTAAATGGCGTTCTCCCCAGGACCTGAACTGCTCCGAGATAGAAAAAGAGACTTTTAGGGGAAGGCAATCCCTTCCAGGCCCAGCAGACCTGTGTGTTCTCTGCTTGGGGACACGCTTTATCCCAGGGACCCCCCGAGGGCTTCCTGGCCCCCGTGGGGAGATGTGTGCAGGACACAGAGCGAGGGGCTTAGGATCCAGAGACCCTGCTCCTGGTGTGAAAGTCCTAAGGTCTCTTCAGGGGTAGGGGAAACAACTAAAGTGCTTACTAAAGTCTGTGTAAAATAATGTTGAGTTTACCATCGTTCGGTGCATCGGCTGGGAAAGTTGCTGTTGAAATTCACCGTGCCAGGACCCCGCGGCAGATACCCTTGTTTCCTGGCTGGGATGGTTTTCTTCTTGTTGTGGTGTTTGTTTGACTTGTTCATCGGTTATAAGTCTCCATTATCTCCAAACTCTCCGACCGTTTAATACAATTTTGCCACTCCCGTGAGCCATCTGTTAAGGGGACTTTGTTCAAGCGAATTTCACATTTTCGGGCGACGTGGGTGGAGAAAACGGGGCATGCCAGCTCAGCAGAGGGATTAGAGGCAAGATGTGTTTGGACCTAGAGCCAAGCACTGAGCTCCTGCAGTCAGGGACGGGGCAGCAGGTAATGTTGTTTGGCTGTGAAAGGAAAAGGTGAACCCAGAAAACTCACATTTAAGAAAATCTATCCAATCACGTAACCACAGTGACATGAGAGCTTAGGCAGCCTTTGTCAAAGGGCTAGGAAACCCGTGTCTGAAAATTTTTGTTCCAATATAAAAATTCAACCCTCCAGAATTTTAAAATAAATTATATCAGACACACTAGAGCTGGGAAAATAAAAACAAACCAAAATACAGCAGGCAGGAAAAGCACAGAAAATAGTCTAAAACCTAAGGCCAGCCCAGAGCACACGCTTTCTGCCTGAAGCAGAACAGGTGAAGGGCAGATTTTGGGAGCTGACACAGTCTTGGCTGTCATAGAAAGACCAGCGTTTGGGGCTTCCCTGGTGGCGCAGTGGTTGAGAGTCCGCCTGCCGATGCAGGGGACAGGGTTCGTGCCCCGGTCCGGGAGGATCCCACATGCCGCGGAGCGGCTGGGCCCGTGAGCCATGGCCGCTGAACCTGCGCGTCCGGAGCCTGTGCTCCGCAACGGGAGAGGCCACAACAGTGAGAGGCCCGTGTACCGCAAACAAAAAAGAAAGACCAGCGTTTACAATGAACTCCGAATAAGCTTCCATTTAGCATAGTCTCTAAGGGTGTACATTTTTTTTTTTAAGAGAAATAGTTATCTAAAGCAAGGGGGAGTGTTCTGCATGTCCACAAACGTGTTTTTTTATTTTTATTTTTTTACATCTTTATTGGAGTAGAATTGCTTTACAATGGTGTGTTAGTTTCTCCTTTATAACAAAGTGAATCAGTTATACATATACATATGTTCCCATATCTCTTCCCTCTTGCGTCTCCCTCCCTCCAACCCTCCCTATGCCACCCCTCCAGGCGGTCAAAAAGCACCGAGCTGATCTCCCTGTGCCATGCGGCTGCTTCCCACTAGCTATCTACCTTACGTTTGGTAGTGTATATATGTCCATGCCTCTCTCTCGCTTTGTCACAGCTTACCCTTCCCCCTCCCCATATCCTCAAGTCCATTCTCTAGTAGGTCTGTGTCTTTATTCCTGTCTTACCCCTAGGTTCTTCATGGCATTTTTTTCCTTAAATTCCATATATATGTGTTAGCATACGGTATTTGTCTTTCTCTTTCTGACTTACTTCACTCTGTATGACAGACTCTAGGTCTATCCACCTCATTACAAATAGCTCAATTTCGTTTCTTTTTATGGCTGAGTAGTATTCCATTGTATATATGTGCCACATCTTTATCCATTCATCCAGTGATGGACACTTAGGTTGCTTCCATGTCCTGGCTATTGTAAATAGAGCTGCAATGAACATTTTGGTACATGACTCTTTTTGAATTATGGTTTTCTCAGGGTATATGCCCAGTAGTGCGATTGCTGGGTCATATGGTAGTTCTATTTGTAGTTTTTTAAGGAACCTCCATACTGTTCTCCACAGTGGCTGTATCAATTTACATTCCCACCAACAGTGCAAGAGTGTTCCCTTTTCTCCACACCCTCTCCAGCATTTATTGTTTCTAGATTTTTTGATGATGGCCATTCTGACTGGTGTGAGATGATATCTCATTGTAGTTTTGATTTGCATTTCTCTAATGATTAATGATGTTGAGCATTCTTTCATGTGTTTGTTGGCAGTCTGTATATCTTCTTTGGAGAAATGTCTCTTTAGGTCTTCTGCCCATTTTTGGATTGGGTTGTTTGTTTTTTTGTTATTGAGCTGCTTGTAAATTTTGGAAATTAATCCTTTGCCAGTTGCTTCATTTGCAAATATTTTCTCCCATTCTGAGGGTTGTCTTTTGGTCTTGTTTATGGTTTCCTTTGCTGTGCAAAAGCTTTGAAGTTTCATTAGGTCCCATTTGTTTATTTTTGTTTTTATTTCCATTTCTCTAGGAGGTGGGTCAAAAAGGATCTTGCTGTGATTTATGTCATAGGGTGTTCTGCCTATGTTTTCCTCTAAGAGTTTGATAGTTTCTGGCCTTACATTTAGGTCTTTAATCCATTTTGAGCTCATTTTTGTGTATGGTGTTAGGGAGTGATCTAATCTCATACTTTTACATGTAGCTGTCCAGTTTTCCCAGCACCACTTATTGAAGAGGCTGTCCTTTCTCCACTGTACATTCCTGCCTCCTTTATCAGAGATAAGGTGCCCATATGTGCGTGGGTTTATCTCTGGGCTTTCTATCCTGTTCCATTGATCTATCTTTCTGTTTTTGTGCCAGTACCATACTGTCTTGATTACTGGAGCTTTGTAGTATAGTCTGAAGTCAGGGAGCCTGATTCCTCCAGCTCCGTTTTTCGTTCTCAAGATTGCTTTGGCTATTCAGGGTCTTTTGTGTTTCCATACAAATTGTGAAATTTTTTGTTCTAGTTCTGTGAAAAATGCCAGTGGTAGTTTGATAGGGATTGCACTGAATGTGTAGATTGCTTTGGGTAGTAGAGTCATTTTCACAATGTTGATTCTTCCAATCCAAGAACATGGTATATTTCTCCATCTATTTGTATCATCTTTAATTTCTTTCATCAGTGTCTTATAATTTTCTGCATACAGGTCTTTTGTCTCCTTAGGTAGGTTTATTCCTAGATATTTTATTCTTTTTGTTGCAATGGTAAATGGGAGCGTTTTCTTGATTTCACTTTCAGATTTTTCATCATTAGTGTATAGGAATGCCAGAGATTTCTGTGCATTAATTTGGTATCCTGCTCCTGCACCAAATTCATTGATTAGCTCTAGTAGTTTTCTGGTAGCATCTTTAGGATTCTCTATGTATAGTATCATGTCAACTGCAAACAGTGACAGCTTTACTTCTTCTTTTCCGATTTGGATTCCTTTTATTTCCTTTTCTTCTCTGATTGCTGTGGCTAAAACTTCCAAAACTATGTTGAATAAGAGTGGTGAGAGTGGGCAACCTTGTCTTGTTCCTGATCTTAGTGGAAATGCTTTCAGAGTTTCACCATTGAGGATGATGTTGGCTGTGGGTTTGTCATATATAGCCTTTAATATGTTGAGGAAAGTTCCCTCTATGCCTACTTTCTGGAGGGTTTTTTTCATAAATGGGTGTTGAATTTTGTCGAAAGCTTTCTCTGCATCTGTTGAGATGATCATATGGTTTTTCTCCTTCAATTTGTTAATATGGTGTATCACGTTGATTAATTTGTGTATATTGAAGAATCCTTGCATTCCTGGAATAAACCCCACTTGATCATGGTGTATGATCCACACAAACGTGTTTTAAAAGCATGACAATTATTCAGTGGCTACCTCGAGAGGCCTGACTTAATCCCTCTGAATAACGTCTAAACATGACAAATGGTGGCCATTTACTAGTTCTCCTGCAGGGTGATGGTTTCAGTTTGCAGGCCGTTGGTTTGGAACATGTAATGATCAGGAATAGTAAAGCAGTGCTAGAACCGTAATAGGATGCGTGCCCCTTAACACCTTTCCCACCCTGTGCGCACACACGCCGAGTGATGATCGCTGGCGTTAGAACGTTCAGGTGCAGAACAGAGAGAAGAGGTGCCCCAAGTCACCAGGGCTCAGCCTGAGCCTCGAAGGGCCGTCAGTGGCGTTAAGGCCTTTCTTGCTCTGGCCTCCACCTCCCTTTGCAGCCTCATAACTCCCACTGCCCCTCTACCTGCAGGGGGAGGATGGAGGGACACACAGGTATTCGCGGTGCCTGGCGGCGGGTTGGGGGGAACACACTGAGGGAAGAGGCTCGGGTCAGCCCCGGCGGGCGCTGGGAAAGCTACCACAAAAGAGTATTATGTGCATCTCGAAGCTCTCCTAGGATAATGGGGAGACGGCCATGTTGGGGGAGGCTGGCGGAGGGCACCCAGGGCGGTGAATTTCTGGGAAAGGATGAGAACACTGCACACGTGGGGACGAATTAAAAGATGCCAGTAATGTTACAGGAAGAGCGACACCAATGACAGTTACCCCACCCGGACCTCAAAACGGGGCAACAGCTCTGAGGTAGGCGGACTCTAGGAGGGCCGATGAGGACCTAGTTTTAGGTCTGGGGGGCTGTCATCAGGAAAGGGTCTCTGAGACGTCATTTTTGTTGACATCTGCCCTTGGGCAGGAGTTTGTTGGCAGGGAGAGCATCCAAGCAGAGGGGCAGGTGAAGGAAGGCCTGGCTCCGGACGGAGCTGAAGCCGAGAGGCACTGCCCCACACCCTGGTGCCTGCGATCAGAGCTTCCGCCCTCTATTCGCCTTTACACTTTCCAGTCCCTCCCCGTTTCTCTGCAGTATTTGTGTGCATGTCATGTCCTGGCGGGCAGAGGCGGCCTTTCCAGATCTTGCTAACCCGGTGCCTGGCCATCCCTTGCACAGAGGCCTGGGCTCAGTACCCGCCCTCCAGTGAGCGGTGAGGTTCATTTCCTGCAGCCCCATCACAACCACGGGCCTGACATGTAAATGGAGCTTCAGAAGAAGCAAAGGCTCCCTTCTGGCGGCGCAGAGCCTACTCCTTGTGTTTTCTCAGGTCAGATTTTCTTTTTTTTTTTTTTAATTTATTTATTATTTATTTATTTTGGCTGCGTTGGGTCTTCGTTGCTGTGCGCGGGCTCTCTCTAGTTGCGCTGAGCAGGGGCCACTCTTCATTGGGGTGCGTGGGCTTCTCATTGTGGTGGCTTCTCTTGTTGCAGAGCACGGCCCCCAGGCGCACGGGCCTCAGCAGTTGTGGCACACGGGCTCAGTAGTTGTGGCTCGTGGCCTCTAGAGCATGGCTTCAGTATTTGTGGTGCACGGGCTTAGTTGTCCCGCGGCACGTGGAATCCTCCCAGACCAGGGCTCGAACCCATGTCCCCTGCACTGGCAGGCGGACTCTCAACCACTGCGCCACCAGGGAAGCCCTCAGGTCAGATTTTCTTATGGGCAGTGAGGCCATAGTGACATCCCCTAGACTGCGAGTGAGTTTTGAATCTGTCTGCCCTAGAAGCTTTACCTGTTACAAAGAAGACCATCCATCCCTCCTCAGAGGGAAAAGGGCTAGAATGGCAGGAACCAGCACTGGGGGCGGGACGGTCCCCTGAGCCCACGGCTGTGCATCTGCTCTCCAGGGCGACGCCCACGTCCTGCCTGTGCTCGTGGGCAGGGCACTCTCAGATGTTCCAAAGTGTTCACAGATGACACAAAATATAGAATTTATGTGAAGGAAACCCAGAGACATACTGTCGCCATCAGCCGACATTAAAAGGGTGAGGACACTGTTATAAACACTGTATATCCCATGTCCTGAAAGCCAGGAGGGTGCTGGCGCCGGACCGGGGCCCCGAGCACTGCCTTCTCTGGAGCGCAGTCCTGGGCTGGTCCACGGGCCGCTGTCAGTGCCGTTTGCAGAATTAATCTGAGACACGGCCTCCTGCCGAAAGCTGAGCGCCTAATCAGAATATGTGAAGAACAGAAATTCCTTTCCCTTGAAAATTATGAAAATGGTCTTATCCAGCCTCCAGGCAAGTTATTTGCATTGTAAAGCATCAGAAGGCTGTGATGAGCCCCAAAAAAGCTGGTGGACTCAACTGCTAAGAGGTTTTGCTTAAACGCTGAATGTGGATGGAGCATGTTTGAAAAAAACACACAAACCCTGACATCTATTATCCCCAGAAAGATATTTAAATTAAGTGGCAACCGTGAGCGTGACTCTCCTTGCAAAAATCTAGGTTACAGCTAATAAGAAATGCTGTCTCAGTATAGGGCTACGTTAATCAAATTGATACGACATTTCGCCATTGACTTGATTTGTTATTTTTATCATGATTAATGGGAATAAGCATTTAGATTGTCCTCAAGGTATACGGCAAAATTAAAACCTTGTTATAAAGGAGGCGTCTAATGAAATAATAAACAAAGAGTCGCTTTTTACCTCACCGACTGTGTACACACCGGTAGGGAGGATGCCAGGCCAGCCTTCGACCACTCCAGGCCAGTCCCAAGCCTCTGGCCCCGAGGGAACAGCCCGGCTCTGTCCATGTGCTGTGTCTCAGGGGCTTTATTCCCAGGGACGGTGAACCCAGCTCACTGGACAGTCAGCAAGTATCTGTTAAGTCCCTACTGTGCGCCAGTAGGGACTTCATGTTTTAGGTGCTGGGACCTTGGCAGTGGCTAGACACAGCCCCTGCCCTCACTCAGCTTTAGGTCTGATGGGGGATAGAAATAGATAAATAAGGAACTTGAAAACTCGTTTCGGGGGACCCACAGGTGCTGGGAGCTCAGAGGGGCAGCGCCTCAGTCAGGCTCAGAGGGTCCGAGGAGGAGGCTTCCGGAAGCCGAGAGTCCAAGGATGAGCTGCACTTCTCCAGGCAGAGGGACGGCGTGAGCAGACAGTGACCCCGGCAACGCCTGTGCCCCACCGAATATCCAGCCCACGAATGTGTAGATTCAGACCCCTTGCTGGGTCTCTGGGTAACAAGTCAGTTAAATAAGTTCTACTGAAGCTCTTTTAAAGCACCGTCCAGGGCTTCCCTGGTGGCGCAGTGGTTGAGAGTTCGCCTGCCGATGCAGGGGACACGGGTTCGTGCCCCGGTCCGGGAAGATCCCACATGCCGCGGAGCGGCTGGGCCCGTGAGCCATGGCTGCTGAGCCTGCCCGTCCGGAGCCTGTGCTCCGCAACGGGAGAGGCCACAACAGTGAGAGCCCCGCGTACCGCCAAAAAAAAAAAAAAAAAAAAAAAAAAGCACCATCCAGAAATTAGTGACCTTTCTTTTATTTTTAATTTAATTTAATTTAATTTTTTTTGGCCTTGCCACTTAGCGTGTGGGATCTTAGGTCCCCGACCAAGGGTGGAGCCCGTGCCCCCTGCAGTGGAAGCGTGGAGTCTTAACCACTGGACCGCCAGGGAGTCCCAGTAGTGACCTTTTTAAACAAAATGGATCGAACTGAGTTGAGATAAACCCTTAAGTTAAATAAATATATTTTCACAGAAGCAGAGCTGGTAGCTTCCAAAGTTTCCATGTGCTTCTCCCCTGAAGTGGTTGTTGATTGTGACTTAGCGGGGGACAGGAGCTGAGCTGGGGGGAGTCCTGCGGAAGGTGCAGGAAGACCCACTGCCCAGAAGGGAGCAAACCCAGCCTCCGGAGACTGTAGACAATCCAGCTGAGGGCACGGACCCTCCCTAACCTCGTTGCCAACGAACCCTTTCAAGCCATTACGTTCAATTACACGAAAGGGGCCGGGAGGTTAACACAAGCACACGGATTGCTGAACAGTTAATGAAATCACAATAAACGAATTCAATGACCACAGTCCATTATGAATGTAAAATCTGATTAGATGATGGAGAATAATATCGCTGTGTTCATCTCTCCCTGGGTGATGTATTGCTCTCTCCCTTCAACTAGCATTTACCTCCACAGATAAGGCAGAAATCATTGCAAAGAGCTTGGGGAGAAAAGAATACCTTTTGACCATGTGCTCTGTTTCCTTCGCTTCTTTTTTTTTTTTAACTGAAGTATAGTTGATTTATCATGTCGTGTTAACTTCTGCTGTACAGGAAAGTGAATCAGTTACACATATATACAATTTTTAATATTCTTTTCGGTGACGGTTTATCTCAGGACATTGACTGTAGTTCCCTGTGCTCCCTCCTGCAGTGTAAGTTGGCGCAGCCACTATGGAAAGCAGTATGGAGGTTCTTTCCCCTCTGCTGGCCTATTTCCTACATGCTCTGTTCCGTCGGTCATTTGCTTAGAAATCCTCCCTCACTGTCCTACAATTTTATGGCCTCACAGGTCCTTAGGGAATCTCAGAGCCATTTTGTTTTCAGACTGCCTGGATCCTAAGTTTCTTGGCACTGCCTGTGGGCCATCTGTTGATAAATGCTCGATGGTCCTAAGCTCATAAAGACCTACTTATTCTAGCCACAGCGTGAGGCATTGAAGATACGAGCCTGAGCAAAAAGGTGGAGGTCCCTGACCACCTGGTGTTTAGCGTCTCTGGGGAAGGACATTCACGAAATCGTATCACAAATGTAAACATCTAACTGTGACCCATGCACGGAGCAGAGGTACACCCCCCATGAGAGTGTAGAATAACTATAGAATCTGACCAGCCAGGAGGTTCTGGAAAGGCTGCCTGGGGAAGTGGGGTAGGCAGAGGCCTAAGAACAAACGTGCCTTAGCTGGAGGGGAGGGCGTTCGTGGGAGGGTGGTGTGTGCAAAAGGCTCAAGACGGAAGGGATCTGGATGCTTTCAAGAGAAAGGAAGAAAGTCGTGGGATGCAGCTCGGAGAGTGAGGTGGATCGTGGAGCAATTGAAGCCACGTATGCAGGTCCCGTAAACGCATCCTAGATTCAGGTCTTTGCGCTCAGAGCCACCCAAGAGGGTTTTAGTGGAAAGGAGCGCAGGCTGGTGAGCTGATCACACCTCAACTTGAAAACTCTCTGGCTAGTGTGGGAAGGCGCTGCAGCCGCGTGAGTGCCAGGCTGGCGCAGGGGCTGTTGGACGTGGTTCAGGCCCCAGGCAGTGCTGTGTGGACTCGAGCGGGCAGTGGAGAAGCAGGGGTAACAGGCACGAGTTGCCCCTGACTCTCAAGGGGCAGGAGAGGCTCCATTTCTCTTTTTCAAAATCAAGCCGGATTTAGCTCCAAAAGACCACTGATCGTTGAAAGCAAGTGACGCGGCTCCCACGCTGTCCCCATCCCTGGGGTCCCTTCAGGGATGACACAGGAAAAATGAGGCAGGGCTGTCATCGCATCTTCTTACCGCTTCCAATCGACTTCCGTCTAGAGAGGCTTAGACTGAACTCTGTTGCCTGATTCTAAAACGAATTTGGATCTGCATGGCCCAAAATACTAGCCGTCTGTCCTTGTCTAAAAGTCAGAACCGTAGCAAGGGGCACTACCACCTGGAGACATTTATTTTTAATCCAAACACCTACCCCACAGCTGAGTGCCGCCTCTCTCCTGTGGCAGAGCTGCTGGTCTGTGGTTCCTTGTGACCTGTGCCCTTTGTTTTGTCCTTCAGAGACCATTTGGAGGGGGAAAGCTCTGCTGCTGGGATCTGCTCCCCCAGCCAGCTTGGCGGTGCAGAGGGAGTTTCACTATGGCTCCCAGGGGGAAGGCGCCAGGTCTGCGCCCCCATCTCTGCAGCCTTCCTTACCCTGGTCCTGCATCCAGGGCTTTGCCGTAAGCAATGGACCACACAATCCTGTCTCCTTTCCTGAACGCCCTCAGCTCTTTTGTCTCCCAGCCTCCACCTCCTCTGCCTCTTGGCTGTGTCATCTTTATCAGCCTAGATACTTCAAATAAGGAGCTGTCCATTTGGGGCTGGGGGTGATTTGGGGGGTTACCTACCCGCACCTTGCCCGAAACACAAAAAGGCTGTCAGCTTCCGCTAGGCAAGGGAGCCCACAACTCTGGAAGCCAGAGGCCCAGGGGAAGTGGAAAGAGTACCTTTTCCCATTACCGGTGACTGCAATCCCGGTGCAGCACTAACTAACGTATCAGTTGCCACACGGTGCCCAGTGCTGCCAGGCTCCATATTGTGCCGTCTCCCTGCCCTTGAGGAGTGTGCCCTGGAGCTCAGGGGGTTCCTGTGATCACAGAGCCTGCAGCCCAGGCTGGGAAAGCCCAGGCGCCAGCCCAGAGGGCATGTTTACATCACCCAGCCACTCCTTCGGAGCACACAGGTGGGACCAGGGATGCACACCTGCGGGGCCGCTGCAGGGACCCTCTAGGTTGTGCCTTGGACAGGACGCTTGGTCCAGAGGGTGCTGGGGACTGAAACCCACGCTCCATTGGAGAAAGCAAGTGCTGGCCATGGGCGCAAGAGCCTAGAAAAGGGCTCTTTTTCCTTTTTGTCCGCCTGGAGACAGGCTCTCTTATAACCACCTGCCTTGAAGGGGAGTCTTTTTCCAATCTGCATAAAGGTGGTAGCAGGGGCCCCAGAGTCAGAGAATCAGGCAGTTGCCCAGGGATTAGCCTGACGCCCAAAAGCCCCGCTCGAGACGACCCTCCGTACAGGATGACGACTGACCCAGCTGAGCAGAGGCTCTCGGAGAGCTAGAATCTTGTAAGATAGGATCTCAAGAGGTGTGGAGGGGCTGGGAGGGTGGCACGGGGACGGAGCACAGAGAAGGGCAGCAGTAAATCAGGGCCGTGGGGAGGAGGGATGCTGGTTTGTGGAGCATCTGTGTGGCCGAGTCACGCTGGAGATGGGGCCTGCGTCGAGAGCACCGGGCGCCTGCTCCTGGGGCCCCGGCCTGGGGTACCTGCACCCCCAGAGCTTCAGTGGCCACCAGGCTCTGGCCGCCTGCTGAGCGGCACCCGCCAACCCCAGGCCCCTGCACGCCTGTTGGGGCTCGTCGCTGTCCCTGGGACAGAGTGGGTGTGCAGCAACGGGCGCGGACGGGGGTAGGACTGCCGCTAGCAAGCTCTGCTCTGCAGACCCTCCCTCCTGGCACAGTTGCTCCACGGCACCGGCTGCAGTTTACTTACCTGCTGTATGTCCCCGTCTCCCTCCCCCGAGACGGGTGATGCGCTGTGAGGGGACAGGGGACCCCTGCACTGCATCCCTCACTCCAGGTGCCTAGTGCACCCTTCCCGAGTGCAGTGGAACCCGCCGCATGTGTGTCTGAAGGAGCACTGTTCTCTGCAGAATCATCACCTGCTGGGCATCTTCCCCTATACACTTTGGAACAGGGCTCTTAGAACTGTCTTCAGAAAATGAGTTCGGAGGCTTCATGGGAAAAGAAGCCTTAATGCTTTATGCAACCAACAGTAAATGGAAAGCAGGACTATATTAATAAACGCAAACTCACCTACAGTCCAGCTGCTTCAAGAAATGCTTTTTAGCGACTGCCTCTGGCATTTTTACTGACCAAGATTCCTACTTTTCTGGCCTCTGCGTAGCTGTGTTTGTTCAAGCCAGAGAGCTGACCCTGTTGTAAGAGCTGGAGGTTCACAGATGTCATGATGCAAGAAAACGATATTTCCAAATATTTCACACATTTTCTTTCTGATGAAAGAATTTGCTAGCAATGCTTAAAATCCATATTATGCTTTTCTCCTCACTTTTGTCCTCAATATTCATACTTTAATTCTGGGGCCGAGATTTTGCCCGTACTTGGTGTGGATGTGCTTCGGGAGGAGACGTGAATCCGCCAGCCCCGGAGTCTCTGAGTCCCGGCACCTCCCATCGTCACGTGCAACACGGACCATGACGTCTGCCCCGCTTGTAGGGAAATGTAAATTCCGTGGTGGGATTGAATCACAGCGAATCCAAGACCACCCAGATCATCCCACAGCCCAGCCCTCCTCAGGGCTGGCAAGACCCCCAGGCTCTCCATGGGCTCCCATGGTCTTCCCACTCAGGACACAGCTGCAGGAACCATGACGCTCGAGGGGATCCTGGCTTCCCCGCGGAATTAATTAATGGGCTCCAGGTCAGAATAAAGCACCTCGACATTGAACTGAAGGCCTTGAACTCCTCTGGGGCAATTCAAGACTTTTCCTAGCACCGGCTTTGCCCAGTGTACGAAGGGCACAGAAAACCCCGGCCTGCCACAGAGCCAGTTTGCAGGACCCCAGGTACCCGTGAGGCCAGTGTAGCAGGAACTTACCAGATCGTGTGGGGCTGGTCCAAGAGGGGTGTTAAGCACACACATCTCAACACACACACACATGCAACACAACACACACACAACACATACCATACACCACACACCACACACCACACACACACACACACACACACACACACACACACACACACACAAAACACACAGACATGTGGGGTGTGGGAGGCTGAGAGGACCACAGTTTGCTCCTGTCAGCCGTGCACAGAACTCCTGGACCAGCTCTGTTTCTTTTATCACTCACTTAACCCAGCAGTTTTGCTCAGAACTCAGTGCCACGGGAAAGTAACGCACATGTGAAGCCTTTTCGTCCAGAAAACAAGTGCAGAAGTGTGTCTAATTATCGCTAAGTTACTGCATCTCCCAAAGAGAGAACCACACAGATAAAACGGCATGCCCAGAGCAGTCAGGGCTGCTCCTTTACTTGTCATTCTTGTAGCTCTTTTTCTCCGCCTCTTGGGTGTGCTGAGTGGATCCACAATCTCTTACTCAAAACCTTTGAGGCCAGATGGGTTTCACATTTCAAAAATGTTCAGATTTCAGGAAGGTAACGTGGTGCAGATATCCACTTTATGTAACAGCCCTGGGGTCTAGGACAGCACCTCCTAATTAAACTCATTAACTTTTCTGTAGCAAAGGGTATGAATTAAGATCCTAAGTGGTAATGAATTAAGATCCTAATTTGCCTCGTATTGTTTTAGGTCAGGTTTTGCCTCTAAATATAAAAGGCAAAAAAACAAAACAAAACAAAAAAACCCCCACAAACCCTCTTGGTTTCTGGACATTGGAATTATATAGGTAATGGGTTATGGGCCTGTCTCCCCAATTTTTTGGCTCACCCATAAAAGTCGGCCTGCACATCTTTTCTCCTTCCACTCACTTATCTTCCTTCCTTTGTTCAGGGTGTTGGTCTCATGGTGGAGCCTTTTCCGTCCTTCCCTGATCTTACCATTCTTAAATATCTCAGGCATAACTGTCCATCTAGGTTTTGCTTCCTGTTGCTGTCGTTGCAGCTCACTTCGTGCACAGAGAACATTTCGAGCACAGAGACGTGGTCTCGACCCGGATTTTAGGCTTCTTAAAATAGGTTTATATCTTATGCAGCTTTGCAGACTCCACAACCTGGGAAACTTACAGAAAAATATAGGGCCCCTGGTGTTCGAGGAGCTAACATGGAAAAGAACATTTCAGGCCCTGAGCAGTTCCCCCATCGCTCAGTCATTGGTTAAATCAGTGAGGGTTATCCGATGTTTCCTGAGGAACCGACCTTACAGGACTCCACTAGAACTACTTTCCGGTTGCAGATGACTCTCTGAAGTCGCCCAGAGTTACATTCACCTGTTTAGGCCAAGAAAGAAAATCTCCCAAACACAGTCCAGCAGAAGGTAACCAGATATTTTCAACACTGGAGATGCTGATTCCACGTCTCCCGGGCAGCCTCGGTGTGGGTTGTGTCTTCACGTCTCACACAACTCACTCAAGAATTGCTGATCTCATCCGTGCACCCAAACCAGCGGCATTATCTATAGCAGCCGAAAGGTGGAGGCAGCCCAGGTGTCCACTGACGTATGAATGGATAAGTAGAAAGGGGTGTCTGTATCCAGGCGACTGTGAGTCAGCCACTGAAAAGGAAGGAGATTCAGACACATTCTATAGCATGGATGAATCTTGAGGACATCATGCTACGTGAAGTAAGCCAATCATAAAAAGACAAGTACTGCATGATTCCACTTGAGGTACCGAGAGCAGTCAAATTCATGGAGACAGAAAGTAGGCTGGCGGTTCCCAGGGTCTGGGGGAGGGCAGATGGGGAGTCGCTATTTGATGGGAACAGGGTTTCAGCTCTGCAAGATGAAAAGATCCTGGAGATGGATGGTGGTGACGGTTGCACAACAGTGGAAACGGACATAATGCCACTGAACTGCACACTTAAGAATTATTTAAATGGTACATTTTATATTATGTATTTTTACCACAGTGGAAAAGAGAATCGCTAGTGCTAACGAAGATAACTTCTGTTTCGCAGAAATGCTTTCTCCTTGAAGTACTAACAGGAGCCCAAAAGGCAGTAACATATACCTAAAACTAAAAGGCAAGGGAAGCAAATGGAATTGATTACGTCCACTCGGCCTTGTACCATTTGTTTCTGTGTGTGAACATTCTGAATTTGCAGCAGTTATGACTCCGAAAAGGGGGAACGAAGAAAATCTCTGCTTTAAGAAAACTAGGACACAGTCGCATTTATAGAAACAGGTGCAGCTGATCTTATTCGGAATTTTTTCAACTATCTTCATGATAAATAAAAGCAGACACCATGTCGCATGAACCAGGGAACTTTGCTCCCAGCGGTTGGCAAATTGCTAAATTCCATGAAGATCAAATTCACCTCCGATGTCCGTACGCCCCGGCTTCCCGGCCCCGTGGACACAGCTGGCTCCGGAACCTGCGCCCACGTTCGGTCAGACTGAGGCGGGATACTGCCCGATGCACGGGATTTCCCAGATGGTCTCTGCTGAGTCCAATGCCATCGTCGTGCCCTTCTCACCTCTGTAGCACTGGTTCTGAACCTTGGCCACGCATAGAAACATGTGGGAGATTTTTTAAATCCCAATGCTCAGTCCACACCCCAGTTGAACAAAATCAGAGTTTGTGAGGTGGGAAACCACTGTTGAGACCACTGTTTTATGTCCCTATAAACATGACATTTATGGTCCTAAAAGCTTTTCGAAAAATCAGTAAAGTTTTTGAAATAGGAATTCCTTCTGACGAGAGGAAAAAAATTTCCTCACACTTTGAACATCTAAAAGGAGAGACCACTGTTTTAAATTAACTCTATAATCCTTTATATGGTATCTGTGAGAGTAGTAACAACTATATACATTTTCTCCTAAAAAGATCATCTACTTTCTGTCCTCCCTTATGCTCCTTTGCTTAAAAATCTCACCAGCAGTCCTGTGAGAATTTCATATCCACTCCCATCTTATCTCACGTCTCAAAATAATTGGTTGAATTATAATCGAATAATTGGCTTCCAGTGAACAAGTATTTATTAAGACCTACTCTTCGGGACACCATGGTGGGCAAGACAACTTTCCAGCTCTCCTGGGAAATCAGCTTCTAGAGGAAGCAGACAGACCCCTGTGGGGTCAATCCTTCTAGCTGGGGGACTCACAGCCGAGTCCTCTCAGGGAGCTGCCTCGCCCAGGGCAGCCTCCCTCCAGTGACTGGTCCATGAAGAGTGGACTTGATCTTGCGCTCAGGGCCATCCCAGAGCACCCCACGGGATCGGCGGGGGCTTCTGTTCCCACTAACGTCCTTCGCCCTCTGCCCAACCCTGCTTCCTCGCCCCCTCCTAGCAGTTGATCCCAATAACCTTCCTACGTGCAAGTGCTCAGCGTAGACAGTCTCCCAGGGAACTCTCCCCAAGACTGCGGTGGACCCTAGGGTGGCAGCGGTGGTCATGGGGGAGGTGGAGAGGGTGAAGATGGGGGAGGGAGAGCTGTGGGACCTGCTGATGGATTAACTGTGAGCTAGGAGAAAAGGCAAGGAATCAAGGGTGCCTCCTAGGTTTGGAGCCTGAGACACTAGGGAGCTGACACTATCTTCTGAGATTCTTTAGGGAGAAACGCTGGCGGGAGAAATGTGGATGTGATCCAAAGTAAGGGCTTCCAACTACAGTGTGTAAATTATTAAGCACCCCCCTGATAATAGCTATTAGTTTTTTGTGTTCGAAGCACTTTGGATGCATTAGGTATCTTAACTCATTTAATTCTGACAGCAGCGCCGGAGCATGGGTTTTATTTTCCTGTTCCTGAAATCCCTCAGGCCCTCGTGCGGCACCCTTCTGTTCCTCCAGCTCTGGTCAACAGGCTGCCCTGACCTTCCCTCCCTTGCTTGCATGCATCAAACATTCTGTGACCTCAGGCCCTTTGCACGTGCTGCTCTCCACCTGGAGCGCTCTTCCTCCCCCGCTCCCATCAGCCTCCTGGCTGTGACCTTCCTCAGTGTGGCTTCTCTTGTCCTCCAAGGCTAATGGGGCCAGGTTGTCCCGGTCTCACGGCACCCTAACATATTCCTTTATTGATTAACTCTGTAGTATTCCGTTACTGAATAGTCCTATGATATTTCCTATTTCTTTCTGATCAACCCCGTGGGATCTCCTCTACGCGTCACTCCAGTTACAGTTAGGTGGCCGTTTGTGTGATGAGCCTCTTCCCCGGCACAGGAAGCCCCATGAGAGCAGGCGCTGCCTTGCCCTGACTTCGCCCTCCAGCACAGTGTGTGGCACATACTCGAGTCTCAAGAAATATTTGTTCAGTGAATCGTGGAAATAGTGAGGCTAATGGGATTCTAGAACTTCCCATGAGTACACGTCATTTTGTTGTAGAGCTGGGATGTGAACCCAGGTCTGTTTGACTCCAAAAGTCAAAACACATCATAATTTGTGGACTGAAGTTGGGAGGGCTGCCCCATCCAACCGATCAGTAATATCTGGACGAATCCGATGAGAGCTCAAGAAGACTTCCCAGAAACTGGATTAAAACTCGGGTTCCTGTAGCTCTGCACTGGGACGCCTCCCAGAAAGGCAGGGAAATGATAATATTCCCTTTACCCAGGCAATTGTAAAACAGATTCACGTTGACATGTGTGCCCAACATGGTGCTAGAGAACAGGGATGGGATGGGGTCAGGAGACAGGAGGCTATGAAAATGTATAGTCTCCTGGAATCCTCAGAGAGCGAGATGGGCTGGTTCTAACTGATGAGGTCTTTTCTCATCAATGAAGTATATGCACTAGGAAACACTTTTTATTTCAACCCTCATGCTAAATCTTTCTAAAATGGATTAGTCCACTTTTATTTTATTTTTTTGTGGTACGCGGGCCTCTCACCGTTGTGGCCTCTCCCGTTGCGGAGCACAGGCTCCGGACGCGCAGGCTCAGAGGCCACGGCTCACGGGCCCAGCCGCTCCGTGGCATGTGGGGTCTTCCCGGACTGGGGCACGAACCCGTGTCCCCTGCATCGGCAGGCCGACTCTCAACCACTGCGCCACCAGGGAAGCCCTAGTCCACTTTCTTGCAATAATAAATACTAGCTGCTAAATGAGATCTCATTTTTTAGTGATGACAGAATCTCACGGGGCCACTGAGGCGACAGCTCTGGCCATCCAGCACTGGAATGGTGAGATGGAGAGAGTCAGGTCCACAGAAGGGAACGCTGTGGGTCAGTGAGCTGAGGACGAGCCCAGCCTCTCCCCGACACGCAGCTGGGGAGTGAGAGCAGAGCAGTTAATCCAAGCAGACCTGTATGTCTTCACCTGAAAAATGATGGTGATGGACCACGTTGGTGTCCATCGCGTTGTCTGACTGCATCCCACATTTGAGATGATTGGTTCTCGGAGTATGTTTATATAGGCTTAACACAAAGTTTAATGAAAAACACCTACTCTTCTGTGATACATTTTAATTTTTTCTTCTATTTTATTTTCTAGGAAACTTTGCTCACTGACTTCAGAACCTGCTAATAAATTTCAAAAGCAGTTTGGAAACCACCATCCCCATTGTTGCTGTTTACGATTGTCAACAACGAACTGGCTGAGTCAAGGTAAGCCCAGCATACGCTGGGATGTATTTGCCGTTTTGAAAGCGAAATGTCCTCTTATCTTTGTCATTTGCCGCATTCTTATAAAAGGCCAGTGGGAAAAAAAAAACCTGCTTTCTGATGGAGAATTCTGGCGGGGTGGTAATTCTCGTTGACTGAGATTAATTTCACTCCCTGAGGACGCATAGGAAAATGAGAGGTGGGCACAGTGGCATGTAATCAAGGTCAAAGACATGGGCAGCGAAGAGATGGAAGTGGGGAGGGCAGGGATGGGTCCTCTCCTCCGCTGCCTGTCGCTCAGCGGTAACTGGAAGGGCTGATGTGTGTGAATTTGCTGTTGGGAGTTTCTATGACTGCGACACTTAGGTTTGTGAATCCCTGAGCTCCTGCATTGTTAAAGGCTCTGGGACCTCCAGGGTGGCGATCGATGCAGAGGGGAACGTTCTGCTCGTCCAGTGGGACCCCGGACCTTGCGCTGGACAGCAAATCCCGGCATCGAAAAACAGCTCGGGACTGGGTTGAACCAGGAAAGTCGGCGTAGACCTTGCCTTTGAGACCTTGAAGCAATTGCGTGATTGAAAAATCTGCCAACTCTCGTCCTCGTTTCCTGGGGTCCTAAATGAGCTTTCAGTTTGCTGAGGCTGGGAAACCACAGCCCCAGAGGCTCACCTGCAGCCACGCCCAGCATGTCCTCCAGCCTGGAAGGGTGTGGCTGCCTCTGTGGATCAGAAAATTGGAACAGAGGAAAAAACAAGGCCTAGGGCACCCTCGAGCGAAGGACAAGAATCCGGGGCTCCTGGCTCCTGGCCCAACCCTCTGGTATTTAGTCCTTGTGTCTGAGCGGAAGCAGGCTCACAGGAGTGACGACAACATCTTAGTACCTGAGCATGTCATGAGCACCTGCTGTGTACCAGGCCCTGCACCGAGGGCTTCATGTGCGCCCATTAACGTCATCTCAGAAAGCAGACTCTGTGAAGCTGGTACCATTTTATCCCTGGTTCCAGCTAAACCGATTAAGGATGGCGGGAGGAGGCGGCGGAGAGTCTTCACTTCCTCCAGGCCCAGAGGGACTTTCAAACTCCAAATTAGGGAGCGCGGAGCCGAATGCGTCTTATTGAAGGAAACCAAGATGGCCTTTGCCCAGAGTCCTCTGAGTCATGGATAAACACATTCGAGAAGGAAATGAATTCAATTGAGCTAATTCAAATTTCATGCCACTTAATTTTAATAGGACAAATATTAGCCCGCCAGTAACACTTTTAAATGGTTGGAATATGAATACATGCAATTCGATGTTGAACTGAAGATATTATCTCACCATCATTGAATCTGATTCGTCTCAGGGGAAACGAAGGAGGCATTTTTAGTGGCCACGGAGGTGGCTGACTGAAATTCTAATAAACCTGGGAACGGATGAATAAAACACTGTCCCGCAGCCAACCCCCAGGGTTTCAGCATCTCTGAAGCACCTAGGGGCTCAGCCCAGGGCAGGTACATGACCCCTTCTCTTCTTCATCAACGTCCCTGGGGCCAGGCACAGAGCACGCGTGATGGGGATCATGTCATAGGTCACCCCGCTGCAATTGCGGCTCACTCCCCTTTCTCCCTCACTGCCCTGTGATCCGGTGACAGCAGGAGTCATGTCCCCATGTCTTCTGGGGCTTCGTATCATGGCCTCTAACCCAGTGCCTTTGGATGAATTATTAGCGCTGATGGCCAGTATTGCCTCGTGCGGACGCCGACCTCTGCCCTCACACACGTTCCTCCACCGAAGACTCCATCAGCCTGCAGGTCCTCCCAGACCTCACCCCGCAGCCTTCATTCCAGCAACAATCCTAAAATAACCGCATGCACGTCTGACGTTCGCCAACCCTATAGCAACATTTCCAAATAAATTCTGGGACGTGTTCAAGGGCATTCCAAGGGGGTGAAGAAAGAGATCCCGGGCTAAGAAAGTGTGTGAAAGCCCGGGGTGAAACTCAGTGAAATGCTTCCTTAGGGAAGACTTCTCGGAGCCTCTAACGTGCTACCAAGTGCTGTAATTTTCCTAGAAGGACTTAACGGCGTTCAGCTTTTCTGTGTTGGTGAGGATTCCCCAGAGGCAGACCCTGAGACAAAGATTCAGTATAGTAATCTGTTTTGGGTGTGATCCCAGGAAACGTGGGTAGGGATAGAGAAGTGAGACAGGCGAGAGAATAGAGCAATGAGCAGGGTTTTAAAGCAAGTTACCTGTAATGAATGGACTGGATGTCTGTGTCCTCGCAGTGCATATTCTGAAGCCCTAGCCCGCGTGTGGCTGTATTTGGAGATGGAGCCTTTATGGAAGTAATTCAGGTTAAATGGGGCCATAAGTGCGGGCCTGATTCCATAGGGTTAGTGTCCTTATCAGAAGAGGATGAGGGCTTGCTTGCTGTCTCCACATGTACACGTGCGCTCACCGAGGAAAGCTGTGGGGGAGCTTAGTGAAAAGGCCAGAAAGAGGATCCTCACCAGAAGCTGAACTCTGCCAGGACCTTGATCCTCCAGAGCTGTGAGGAAATAAAATTTCACCGTTTCGGCCCCCCAGTCCGTGGCATTTTGTTGTGGCCGCGCAATCTGACTAATACATTCCCATCGCGAGTAAGGAGCTTAATTCTGCTGAGAGTCAGAGGCAGACATGCACCGGGGACTTGGTTAAACCCCAAGGAGACAAACTGGGGAGGTTGAGGCCGACATCTCCGAACAATAACAGGATATAAAGGGAGCTTCGCGTGCTGCGGGGATTGGCGTGCCTGGAACCGGGTGGGCAGCATAAACAGAGCAATTCCCACGTCCTCTGGGCCGCAGGGGCTTCTTCAGTCTAGAAAAATCATGCCACTTGGTAGTCCTGAGACTCAGAGAGGAGAGAGGGAGGCGGGATACTTATACAATTCCCATCCGGGGCATGAGCTTCCCGGCACTGTCGACCTGCGGCGCAGGTGGCAAAGCAGCCTCTAGACCAGAGGAGGTCCTCAGGCTGGAGATGCACGTGCTGGGTTCTGGAAGCTGCCTGGTGCGCCCTGAGGGGCCAGGGGACGTGCGGGGGGGTCGACAGCACCCGGTATGCTGTTCGGCCTTGGACGAGCGTCTTGTAGACAGTGATGTTCCTTGATGCAGTTTGGAAAGCTCTGCTCCAGACCCATTTCAGGCCGCCCAGAAGAGTTCGATTTCCTGTCAGCATCTGTCCACCTGCTCGTACTTATTGGTATTAGTTTGCAAGGGCCGCCCCAACAAAGTGCCTCGGACTGGGTGGCTGAGAAAACCGCAATTCATTTCCTCAGTTCTGGAGGCTGTGACTCTGAGAGCAAAGTATGGGCAGGGTTGGTTCCTTCTGAGGCCTCGCTCCTTGGTTTGCAGACGGTCACCTTCTCCCTGTTTTCACATGGCTTTCCCTCTTCCTGTGTGAGTCTGTGTCCTAATCTCCTCTTCTTATAAGGACACTAGTTGTATTGGGTTAGGGCCCACCCTCATTTTAACTGAATCATCACTTTAAAGGCTTTCTCTCCAAATTGAGAGACACTCTGAGGTACTGGGGGCTAGGACTTCAACATACCAATTTTGGGGGAACATAACTCAGCCCTAAGCCATGTATCCCTCCACTGGCATCAAGGCAAGTCATTTGAGAAACACCAAAGGGCTGTGAAGCGAGCAGGACCTGCCTCAGACCCAACCCTATAGACGGGCGTGTCTCAAAGAACATGTCCCTCTGAAGGGAGTTCTTGGGTCACGGTGGAGACGCTGACGGAGGCCCATCCAACCACCAACATCCCCAGCAGAGTGGAGCACGTGTTACAACTGATGAAGCTACGCTGACATGGCATGTAAAGTCCACGGTGCACATTAGAATTCACTGTGCTGTCACACATTCTGCAGGTTTTGACAAACGGATGACACGTACCCACCATCGCAGTATCAACGAGAGTCGCTTCACTGCCCTTAAGGATCCTCTGTGTCCCTCCTGTTCATCCTTCCCCCAGCCCCTGACAACCATCGATCTTGTTACTGTCTCCATAGTTTTGTCTTTTCCTGAATGGTTGGAAGTAGCCTTTTCACACTGGTTTCTTGACTTAATGAAATGCATTAAGATCATGTCTTGAGAGCTTCTTTCCTTTCAGCACTGATGACATTCCATTGTCTGGATGTACCACAGTTGACTTTTCTATTCACATACTGAAGGGCATCTTGGCTGCTTCCAAGTTTGGGCAGTTACGGATTCTGGGTGTATTTTGATGGTAAAGTCAACAGAATTTCCTGACACTTTGGGTATTTTGTGAGTAATGGCCCCAAAGAGGATGCCAAGGCATTTGGCCAATGCAGCTGAGAGAACAGGGTTCCCGTGGATCCCCGCACACACAGGAGGACGGGGAGATGATGGGCTAACAGTGGCCACACCAGTAATCGTAACTCTCATTGACGGACCTTAGCTTTCCGCCAGGCTGGGATAAGTGCGCCGTGCCCCTTATCCCGTGTCACACTCACACCAGTCCTAGGAATAGATGCTGTTAACATCCTCATTTTACAAACAGGAAACAGAGGCAAGTTGTTTCCTTGCTCCAGGGCACCCAGGTCTGCTCATACCTGGCTTCTGAGACCGTAAATGTTTATTATATGATAGTTGGCGTTTTTACGCAAACACGTCAGCCTGGTTAATAGAAAGCTCCCCAAACCAGGGTAAATCCTCAGAGAAATGAATGTCACTATGTGAGGATTCATGGGAGGAAGCTGGCTGACCACTTCCCGTGGTGACAACATCCAACATGCTGGCCGCAGTGTTTTCTAATTCTGGTGAAGTGAAGAGTTCGTGGTTCAGAGCCTGGCACACAGTGGGTGCTCCAGGAACACAGGCCATCAGCTTGGAGAGGCGAGTAACAAAACGTGGGTAACCTGGGCGCCTAAACGAAAACTTGTACAATCTGAAACTTGACGTGTACCTTTCCCCTATTGATTTGACCCAAAGTATTAAATCTCTTCTAGGCTCCCTTTGAGTGTCTACAAAATCACTGTGTCCATCAGTGGTTCCCAAGAGCCATCCCCCAACCAATCTGGGCTCTGGTCGTTTCCACCCAGCTGGGGCAGAATGAAAAAAGTCACAACACCGCAGTGAATTTTCATAAAACAAGATGTATTTCATTTAAAGCCCGATCCTCTCGTTTGAGATATGTCCTGTTTTTAAAGCCTAAAAATGCCTTTTTTTCCCCTATGAAAGTAGTTAGAAGTTTGCTTGCCTAAATGAATTTATGGAGCAAAGCAAAAGCCCCCAGGTCAGTCTCTCCTTTTTGTTGTTGCTGCTGCTGGCGAGGAAACTTACCAACCCATGAAATCCAAATTTCTGGGTGTCACTGACCTTACGTAATCGACGTAAACTCAGTTGACTATAGAAGCAATCAGAAACGTGAGCTCCAATGTAGAATGATCAAGAGTTAGGACAGGTCAGCTCCACTGCTGAGGGAAGTATGCGTCGATTACCCGCCCCCATATCACCCTGCGTTAGGCGGCGTCATCCAGAGATGAAAACACAGAGCCAGTCATTCTCCTTCACTGTTCACAAGCCCGCTGCCGGAGCACTTCTAGCTACATGTCACACCCCGTGTACACACCTTGCAGAATTTGGGGTGTAAATTTCCCACCCCCCCACCTCTGTCTTGCTAAAGGAGTCAAGGAGAGGGAAGATGCTTTACCTCCTACACGATTTCTTGCCAAGTTTATAGAAAAAAAATGAAGAATATAAGCGATTAAAAGGCAACGAACGTTGCACACTGATGGTGTCTGCTGCAGTGTCCTGTAATGGGCGGGGGTGTGGTGGTGACTGAATTGAGAACACAGCCCTGCGCATTCCTGAAAGCCGAGCGAAACCTCCCGATCCGCTGAATTCCAAGCCACGGAGGACGACCTTCGGGATCTCACTGCCTGGCGTCCCACCTCTCTTTTCTTCTGGGGAAATGCTCATTCGGCCAAGTTCAGACGGAATCTTCACTGCAGGACTCCACACAGGACTTAGCTCATCCGGTCGGAACACACGGTTGGTTCAGAGCTGGGCACACACCAGGCCGGGCCAGAGTCCTCCGTGGGAATTCCTGTCTCCAGCTGGGAAGATGGTCTCAGCGTGTCAGCCTGGGGCGGCCTGGGGGCACTTTCATGGCTTCTCGGGAGATGCTGGTCTAGGAAAGGACCGTTTGAGCTTGGCAACGTCAGGGGCGGGCTGACCGAGGGCCTCAGCGCACGGGTGGGACTCTGTTCCTGAAGCTCCCCCTCCTCTGCCTTGAGCCTCTCCAGGACCTTTCCCAGCCGTGCCAGACAGCAACATCCGTTTTAAATTAAGTTGGTCTGAATTGCGTTTCTGCCCCTTGGCAACAAAAGTCCTAACAGATACACCGATAAACAGAAATTTGGAGTAAAGTTTAAATCCTTCTTTTTGTCACAAGCAGTCATTCAAGGGGAAGGGGTAACAGCAGGACTGTGGATGCATGGCTGACCCTGGCAATCGGAGGAGCTGCCCTGGCCCCTGGCTCCCAGGTGTCTGCCATTTAGCCACATCCAAGCCCCACAGTGAGTTTTCTCAGTCTCTTCCTTTAACTCTTCCCGGGTCTGAAAACTGCACAAACCTACATATCTCTGCCATCCACCTATTACCCTTTCCCTTCCCAAGCCTCCATTCTTTTTTCTTGTTTCCCAAACACATTAAAGAGGGAAGAAATCCCACTACTGTAAGCTCTGTAGGTCAGGGTCCATCTCCGTGTTATTGACAACAGTGATGTCTGGTTGGCGCTGTCATTCACTTTCCCTAAACTGCTCTGCTGATGTGAGGCTCCTAAAATTTTGGCAGGTGGTTTGAACTGTGTCATACTGAAAAGCCTATGTGTATTTTAAAAAAATTAATTAATTAATTTATTTTTGGCTGTGTTGGGTCTTCGTTGATGTGCCCGGGCTTTCTCTAGTTGTGGTGAGCGGGGGCTACTCTTCGTTGCGGTGCGCAGGCTTCTCATTGTCGTGGCTTCTCTTGTTGCGGAGCAAGGGCTCTAGGCGCACAGGCTTCAGTAGTTGTGGCACATGGGCTCAGTAGTTGTGGCTTGCGGGCTCTAGAGCACAGGCTCAGTAGTTGTGGCACACGGGCTTTGTTGCTCTGCAGCATGTGGGATCTTCCCGGGCCAGGGCTCGAACCCATGTCCCTTGCATTGGCAGGCAGATTCTTAACTACTGCACCACCAGGGAAGCCCTATGTGTTTGTTTAAATGACGGTTTTCCATCACTTTATTCTAAAAATGCTTTGAATCATCACAGAAATTGAGAGGAAGATGTACATCTCTTCATTACAGCATGTGCTGCCTGGTATTACTGTTGCTTTTTATCTGTCTGTCACCACCAGACTGTACACGCCTGTGAGGAGAGACAGCGCGTCTTACTGAATTTGTATGTCCAGCCCTTAGCGTGGTTCTTTGGCAGTCACGGTGTCCGATGGCTCTCCGTGAGGTGCAAGCGATTCTTACAACTCTGTAGAACCTTGCTTCTCAAAGTGTGGTCCGTGGGCCAGCAGCATCGGAATCACTAGGAGAGAGGGCTGCAAATGCAGAATCTGGGCCCCACCCCAGAACTGCTGATTGGGAGTTGCTACCTGGCGTGCAGAGAGAGCTGGGGTGATCTTGCAGAGTCAGGGGCTGATTGATGGGAGAAGGGAGAAGGAGGGGGAGTCAGGGGTGGATGAGCCTGCAGGGCTGGAGTGAGGAATGACAGTGAGCCCCAGGGGAAGACCGGCCAGCCAGAGGATGATGCCCCTGTAGGAGGGAGTCAGTTCTAGGGTCCTGTGCCCTGCAGACCGTCTTTATTCATACAGGACCCCCTCCCTCGCTGTGGAGAAAGGCAGTAGAGAAAACCTTCACTGCTGACGGGAAAAGACCAGAAGATCACGCCTTTTCCTTCTCCCGTCTTTAAACTTAGGATCTAGGTGCTCTGGTTTTTGTATCCAGGGGAGACAGGCTCATAAAAGCAGACGGCGATCAGGTTCTTAATCTTAGAAACTACTGATGCGTTAAAATGAAAACATAAATTAGCGCGGCCACTCCAGTCCCTGAATGAATCGGGTTTTGGCACTCTGCTTCTGTAGGAGCTCAGTAAATGATTTCCATTTGAAAACACAGCTCAAGGAGCACTTAATAAGTGCAATTTGATGATGATGATTCACATAGCAGCTCCCTATGAATCCAGTCAAGCCAATGCTTCCGGGGAATAGTAATTAGAAAACCAAGTCCAGGACACACCCACGGAAGGGGGCCTCTTGGGGATCCGAATGCGATGTGGTCAACGGCAATTCTGGAACAGCTGGCTGAGCATTTCCCTGCTTCAAAGATCTGCTTCCCTAACCTGCTCCGCCCGGTATCCATCCCCACTGCTGATCCTGAAAAACCACCCTAAGCAAATTCTTTGACCCTGGAGGTAGCAGCTTAGGGAAAGGCGTGGAGAAGCGGGCCGCTGGAGAACGGGACTCCGCAGGGGGACCTCAGGAACGAAATAGGTCACCGGGCTCCCGGGCAGCGCTGCCCCGCCCCCGCGCGGTGCAAGCCCCGACCGCCAGCCGGGGTGGGATGAGGGGCCGCGGCAGCGAGGGTGACAGTGCACTTCCCCGCCTCCGGGTCGTCTCGCTCCCGCAGGGCGCTTGGGGGCTCTCGCCGCTCCGCGCCCCGCGCAGCCCCGACCCCTGGGGCCCGCGCCGGCCTCTCGGGGCTCCGGCGGCGGCGGCGGCGGCGGCGGCGGCGCGCGCGGGCGGGCACGGGGCGGGGGCGCGCGCGCGTGCCGCGAGCGGGCGGCCGGGCGGCCGGGCGGGGAGAGCCGGGCGCGCGAGCCGAGCGCGCAGCTCACCTGCCGCCGCCGCTCACCTGGCGCGGAGCGCGCCCCCGCCCTCCCGGCCGAGCACCGAGCGCGGCAGCCGCCCCTCGCCCCGCGGGCCCTGCGCCGACAGGCCACACGGGTCGCCCGCGCGCCTCGGGAGCAGCGGAGGAGCCCCCCGGCCTGGGCGCGCCAAGGTGACCCCCGCGATGCCTCCGTCCCCGCGGGCAGCCTGTCGCGGCGCCCCGTGAGTCCCCTCGCGTCCGCCGCGCCCCCGCCGCCAGGGCAGCGGCCGTGGTGCATGGGCGTCTGTCTGTCTCTGTGTCTGTCCACACCTCCATCGCGCGCGCCCGCCTTTCGTGGCCCTGCCGCGACTGCCCCGTGCGCACGGGGGAGGCCGGACCCCTCTTTGTTCTGGCCGGGGTGTGAGTGTGTGCACGCGCGCCGGGCGGCTGTTGGGGCGGGGGGAGTTTTGAACATTCCACCGAGGAGGGCGGCCCCGGCTCGCGACCTGTCGCCGTGGCGCGATCCGCCAGCGGCAGCCCCGGTGCCAGGCTCCTTTTGCAGCACGCGAGACGGATTTTCACGTGTGTCCCCAGCACTTTAGCAAACCGGCCGCCGCGGTCCCGCGTGTGCCCGCCCCGCTCACGCTCGTGTGTGCAAATCCCATCCTGTGTTCCCCCCAGCGCCAAAGGGCATTTTTTTGGTTGTGGTGGGTTTTTGGCTTTTGTTTTATTCCCTCTCAGTCTGTAATTCAGGAAGCTCGTGGCATTTGGGGGTAGTATCTGAGTAGGGGCTGGCTTTCTGTTCGTGTGGGTTTTGCGTGATGTTAGATTGTCACCCTGCTGTATCTCAACATTAAACAGCCTGTCTTTTCGTTGAAGAGGACGGGGGTTAAAATGAATGAAGACCTGAAGGTCAATGTAAGCGGGCTGCCTCGGGATTATTTAGATGCCGGAGCTGCGGGGAACGTCTCGGCTGCTGTCTCTTCCCAGGTTCCTGGCGTGGAGCCAGAGCCAGAGCTGGTTGTCAACCCGTGGGACATTGTCTTGTGTACCTCGGGAACCCTCATCTCCTGTGAAAATGCCATCGTGGTCCTTATCATCTTCCATAACCCCAGCCTGCGGGCGCCCATGTTCCTGCTCATAGGCAGCCTGGCGCTTGCAGACCTGCTGGCCGGCATTGGACTCATCGTCAATTTCGTTTTCGCCTACCTGCTGCAGTCAGAAGCCACCAAGCTGGTCACCATTGGACTGATTGTCGCCTCTTTCTCAGCTTCTGTCTGCAGCTTGCTGGCTATCACTGTTGACCGCTACCTCTCCCTGTATTACGCTCTGACCTACCACTCGGAGAGGACAGTCACGTTTACCTATGTCATGCTTATCATGCTCTGGGGGACGTCTATCTGCCTGGGACTGCTGCCCATCCTGGGCTGGAACTGCCTCCAAGACGAGTCCACCTGCAGCGTGGTCAGACCCCTCACCAAGAACAACGCCGCCATCCTCTCCATCTCCTTCCTCTTTATGTTTGCGCTCATGCTTCAGCTCTACATCCAGATCTGTAAGATCGTGATGAGGCACGCCCACCAGATAGCCCTGCAGCACCACTTCCTGGCCACCTCGCACTACGTGACCACCCGGAAGGGGGTCTCGACCCTGGCCATCATCCTGGGGACCTTTGCTGCTTGCTGGATGCCTTTCACCCTCTATTCCTTGATAGCTGATTACACCTACCCCTCCATCTACACCTATGCCACCCTCCTGCCCGCCACCTACAACTCCATCATCAATCCTGTCATATATGCTTTCAGAAACCAAGAGATCCAGAAAGCGCTCTGCCTCATCTGCTGCGGCTGCATCCCGTCCAGCCTCTCGCAGAGAGCGCCGTCACCCAGCGACGTGTAGCGGCCCTCCACTTAGGAGCCTGCATTACCAAGCACTCCCACTGCCTGGCCAAGCGGTTGAGATGCTCTCCTTAAATTCTTTCTGTTGGATTCTCTCTGAAGCCACAGGAGCACTTTGAAGCATTTATTTAGATAAGTTAAGTGATTGAAGTGAAAATAATGTTACCAGTGTTTTCACCCTTTGAAAACAGTTGAGTTCTTTGCTCAATACAATGTCGTTTTGTTTGGGGTGGTTTTTTTTTTTTTAAGTATTTTATCTGGAAGCAGGGTTTTTGTTTCATATTGTTTGGAAGATTGGTAGTGCGGGGGGGGGGGAAGGAAGGGGTATGACATGGCCATGAAATTATAAAAAGTAAATTGGTCCCAGAGTTTCTACCTGGACTTTAAAATAAAACTGAGTTATTGAGGAGAATGGAGACGTTACTTTTTCCAGACCTTTTTTTTTTTTTTTTTACATCAAGGTAGATTTTCAGTGCTGCATGTATCTAACAATACAATCACTCTGAAGCCAGTGGAAATAGTTTACGTGATTTATGTTTAGAAGGGACATGATTTTATTAACATGAACTCAGTAATAAGTTACCAACACTGAAACCGTGAACCCATTCTTTTTCATTCTTTCTTTACTTTCAGCAATTACTGTTCACAAAAATTATTTTGGTACTCCTAGGATGGTTGTAATTCTTTCTGCATGGCTGCCTGTGTCAGCTAGACCACTAGTTTCAAATGTTGCCATGTAAATCCAGAATCAAGTGAGTCACTTTTCAATGTGGTTTTTCCATGTGTCCTTCTAAAATGAAATATGAAATTTGTTGCGATTTACATATGAAGTAGGATTGATTAGGAACACCACAGTAGTTTTTTAAGCTACAGTCTGTGTTCAGGAAACAAAAGAAAAAAATTAATAACATTATTCAAAGTGGATTAAATTGATTTTAGTATATTCCAAAAAATAATTCATGTAAAGCTATATCACAAAATATGAAAAGCATCACTTTTCCCATTTCTCTATATCTAAGAATGTATTAATAGTTATTCTTGGTTGAGATAAATAGTATTACATACTGTAGACCAAGTATTTCTGGTTCATACTGTCTGTGGTGTCAATGCATTTGAAACAAGTGGTCTCCTACTTTACTGATTAAGTTGTGAGTAAATAATATACATATCTGATTGTGATGTATATCAGCTACATTATGTAAGTTTACAAGCAGAATGACCACATGGCTGTTCATGAAAAGTTAAATTTGAGCCCCTTTTCTTTCTTTTCACCAGAAAGCAACTTAAATTCAATAAAAACTCTATTGCCTGTTTTCAGAGAGCAAGGAAATGATACAGAAGAATTAATTTTAAACATACCGTATAATGATTGTGTTTGTTCGTCGTTTCTGTTAGCACAGACAGATGTTTTGGACACAGATACCTTCCCTCCACTTGCAGTGTACTTATAGCTGTGTCTATACAACCAGCGGGAGAATTTCTGGACAGCCCATCAACTTAACCCATTCAGATGTTGGGAGACCAGTATTTCAGGGTCCTTGGGGAATCATCTGTAATCAGTTAACCTCATTGGTCCCTCCCAAACGTTGTGCCCACGGTGGTCTGAGGTCCGTTCTGGCAGCCTGCGTGCTGAAGCCCTCTCTCCAGAGCACCTCCCAGTGCAGCGCGAGTGTGAATCGATCCTACACTTGAATCCGTGCCTCCTCTCTTATGTCACTTACGGTAGAGGAGAAAGGTTGAGACATTTCAGAAGTGGGAAAGGATTTTCAGTCCACAGAACTGGATGACCCATCTCAACCTTTAAAAAATTCTTCAGGGCTCCCCTGGTGGCGCAGTGGTTTAGAGTCCGCCTGCCGATGCAGGGGACGCGGGTTCGTGCCCCGGTGCGGGAGGATCCCACATGCCGCGGAGCGGCTGGGCCCGTGGTCCATGGCCGCTGAGCCTGCGCGTCCGGAGCCTGTGCTCCACGGCGGGAGGGACCACAGCGGTGAGAGGCCTGCGTACTGCAAAAAAAAAAAAAAACACAAAACCCCCCCAAATTCTTCAACATGTGATGGAGTTGGTAGGTTGAATGTGATGAGTCTTGTTTGTTTTTAATCACTTGAAAGTTAATAGCATCTCCACGGGAGAAATGACTAAGGTCAGTTGGTTTTGACGAGAGCTGGGAAATATCATAATGAGGTTTGAAAGCAATAAATGTGTTTTTGTAGAAAGGGTGGTTGCCATTTGCATATCTCTAATAGTAATTATAATGATCATAATAAGTACGGTTTTTCACCACGTGTTGTGTGCCGGGCCCCATGCTGGGCGCTTTACCTGCTCTGTTGCTGTATTCACAAAAACACACATTTATAGTTAAGAAAACTGAGGCTCAGAGAGGCTAAGAAATTTGTCCGAGGCCACAGAGCTTCAAGGGTAAAGGAAGGATATGAATCCAGGGTTTCCGGAGTCTATGCCTGTCTCCTTTCCTGCACGGGACTAACTTTGATGCCTACCTGGATATGAGGGAAATGATATGTAATATGTTAATGTCACTAAGGTTTTAGTCCTACAATTAAGACATAAAGCTTCCTGTTTAAAATTACGTGGGGGACTTCCCTGGCGGTCCAGTGGTTAAGACTACGTGCTTCCAATGCAGGGGCACAGGTTCGATCCCTGATCAGGGAACTAAGATCCAACATGCCACGTGGTGCAGACAGAAAGTAAAAAAAATAAAATAAAACAAAGTAAAATAAAATAAAAGGACATTCTATTAGACAACAGTAAGTGTTTTAAAAAAATAAAATAAGATTACATGGTTTGTGACTATCAACGTGGTCCTACCTACAGGAACGAGGCCTGTTTTTATTATATTCAGTTCTCTTCTTCCCTAAGCATTTCCCCCGTTTGGCGCCAAGGCCGTCCCCCAGAGGCACATGGCAATATTTTAATGCAAAGAGGTGAGGGCACCCTTATTGTGCAGAGATTTTCCCTTCCTTTACTATTTTCAACTTCCTGTTATATACTTACATCATCAGTATAAACTTCCTGTTATATACTTACATCAGTATATAATGGTCTTATAAATATTAGCTAAATGGCTGCTTTTGCCTCCTGTTTTTAAAACATCTGATTTCAGCTGAGATTTTTTCATTCAACTGTAACATGTTCTTACTGTTTACTTTCAGTTGTGAAGATTTCTGGATGTTCATGTGATTTCCTCAAAGCTTCTTTGTTTCTGTGGGGTTAATGATTAAGAAATGTGCACGTCTTGATATGTGTGTACGTATGTGTATGTGTGCGTGTATACATCTATATATGCATATATACGTTCAAGAATGTGAACTTTGCAACAGGACTAAAAACATCATAGAAAACCATCATATTTCCAGCAGTCCTAAGGTTAGCAGGTACTCTTTTACTCCATTTGATTAAAACTTTCAGCTACCAAGATATTTGTATTATTTCCAGTAGAAAGAGTTATCCTGTAACAATGACAGTTCAGTTACTTTACCAGAATCCTTAGTCAAGGCTAATTATCCAGGTAGTGGCTATCCTGGGTTTTGTTTCCTTTTATCCCTGTAACTCTGATTCTTTGTCTCAGTCACGTTTGTTTCTTGGCGGTAAAGGGGGCTGTCTTCCCTCTTGGTACCTGGAGGCAGAGGGGGTGATGGGAAGAGCACCTCCTTTCCCAGAGGCCTAAAGGGAACAGTCATGTTCAGTAGGGGAAAATTCCTCCACTGACTTGGCAGGCAGGAACAGTCTTGGAGTCCTCCAGAATTTAAAGCAGGATTTAAACACGTGTAAAAGAGAAAATGAGAAATAAATAAAAGTATTTTGGCGACGTCGTAAACTTTTTGTTTTTAGAGAACTACTTACTCCATTATTAAAATAATGATTAACTTTATTTCATGATAGTATATACATCATATGAAATTAGGACAACTTACCATTTCAAATTTAAAATACATATTAAGTAAGTGACTGCGATGGTGTTTTATTAAACAACGTTTATGTTTCCACTTTGATTATATGCCTGGTGTAATGAAGGAACAGACTACTTTCTTGTCCCCTTTAAAAAATGGAATAATTATTGGATGGTTTTGATATCTGGTTGGAATTTTAAAATCTGGTTGGAACTTTTAGAATCCTCAAACATAGTTTATATACATCAAGGAAGTAAAAACATGGTTGGAATTAGCAAACAGATCTACTGGCCTCTGGCAAACAATGCAGAAAATATTACTGGTAATTTCGACTAGGGATCCTCAAAATTGAAATATTTAAAAGGCATACAGATCATCTGAGATTCTTATTAAAATGCAGATTCTGGGCTTCCCTGGCGGCGCAGTGGTTGAGAGTCCGCCTGCCGATGCAGGGGACGCAGGTTCGTTCCCCGGTTCGGGAGGATCCCACATGCCGTGGAGCAGCTGGGCCCGTGAGCCATGGCCGCTGAGCCTGCGCGTCCAGAGCCTGTGCTCCGCAACGGGAGAGGCCACAACAGTGAGAGGCCCGCGTACCGCAAAAAAAAAAAAAAAAAAAAAAAAAAAAGCAGATTCTGCTTCAGGAGGTCTGGGGCATTGCTAAAGTTCTAGCAAGTTTCCAGGTGATGCTGATGGTGATGCTGACAGTGTGTAGCCAGTACTTTGAGTCACAAGGCTAATTGTCACGCCTTTAGCGTTCTTTAAAAAAAGTATATATATATAAGCCTCTGATAAGGATAAATAATTTTTTAAATAATAATTATAATATAAATACACACTTAAGTTATATTAATATAATTATATAATATACAATACAAATAAAATACAATACACATTTAAATTATAATATATTAAATATATTATATATATATATTTAAAGTGTTTATTCTTGTCAGAAGTTAAAAGGTAACTAGTCTGTGTTTAATGGATATGAACTTTGAACTTTTCCTAGAATTTCTCAGGATCTAGTAAAGACTTTTTCCTTGTTAGTGTTCTCACTTTTTGAAATTCGGATTACCGTTACCTTAGGGTAATTCTTTCAGAACTGAATATAACAATGCAATATATACATGAGTATACATGGCAACAAAGGCTTTCGTCTCCATATTTTCGAGAAGGATAGTTTTCCCTATGACACATGGGGTTTGTATTTGGGGGGCTGTGTGGGCCTGCATGATTTCATCTTGAAATAACTGAGATGAAAACTTTTGTTCTCTGTGTCCTAAAATTCAACTGAACTGATCCTAGAGCAACCCTTTTCTAGCCAGGCAAATCAGAGAAATTTTAAATATCTCACCTTGATTTTTGACATTTATCTGTAATCTTCTGTTATTTTCAGCATTAAAAATGCTATTAATGTTAACAGTTATGATGGTCATTACATCCACTGTACTTCTTTTCGGCCCAAGGACGTAAGAGTATTTTTTTTTCCGATAGAAGTATGTTAAAGTACATAGTTAAAGTGGATTTTGATAGATAACTTAAATATCTCCACAGTATAAAATATTTACAGAAGAAATCTAAGAATTTTTTAATCATAAAAATTCAAATAATAGCATCAAAGCACCAGGGAACAAATTTTCAATTGAAAATAAGTTTGGAGCAGAAATGAAAGCACTTCCCAGGGCACAGATTTCCCTAGTAACTGACTACAATTACAAGTAGTGTATTTTAAGAGGAAAAAAGAACATCTTAATGGCATTCTCTGAAAGGTAACAGAAGTCTAGGTTACTGAGCTAAAACCTAAGGGAAAATTGGTTTGATCCAACTCTATCCTTACTCCTTCCAGGATCCTTTTGAAATAGGGGCAAATTTATTCTTGGATGCTATAGAATCTGACAATCGGAAGGAAATTTACGAGTGGAATCTTCTATAGCGAATCTAAATCATCCAAGTCAGGGTATCTTTGGAAACTAGAGTCCCACACTTACCCTCAAAGCTTAGCAGCATTTTAATATCCCTAATCACAGTCTTCCTTATGACACTCTAATTCTGCTTACCTTGGCCCAGCCCTGGAGATGCAGAGAAGGCCCTGGTCACAGTCAACATTTATACATTGCAAATATCCATTAAACGGCATTCTCTTCTTCTTCAAACAGTGTTATCCCAACGACTTAAATCATTTTTCCGGATTGATTTCATTTTATATCCTTTTGATCCTTTTCCTTTTGAGCCTTTTTTCCATGTCATCTACCATTTCTCTGCAGCCTCTTCAACTCTAGTAATCAAAACTGGGCTCCAGTGGCCCACTAAATGTGGAACTTCTTGGGCAGAACGACTGATTACCCTCTGCATCTGCTGGCCGAGTGGCCATGGGCCTTCGAGCAGGGGGCCCAACCAGAAGCATCAGCATCTCCTGGGAACATGTTAAAATGCAGCATCTCAGGCCTCAGCCCAGACCTACTGACTCAGAAACTTGGGACGTGAGGCCCTGCAGTCTGACTTTTAACAAGCCCCCCAGAGGGTTCTGATGCACACTTGAGTTTGAGAACCATGCCGTTCAGCTCTGACCAAATCCCGACATCGTTCTGACATAACTAAGGGCATTAAGATCTCATCAGGCCTAGGACCCCACTGGCTTTCCTGCTGCCTGTGCCCTGTTGGATGATTCTGGTTTGTGGTGTGCTGCCTTGCACTAATTACTGTGGCACTTGTCGCTTTTTTGGGGGCTTATTTTCTAATTCGTCAAGGTCAGTTGAACTTCTGCCCCTTCCAGCAGGGCCGTTCCACTGTCGTGCACCACGTATGTCGTACTGGATGGCAGTCTAATGGATGTAGAGACAATTCAGTGAGAGGGGAAAAGTCCAGCCAGACCTCCTGCTTGGCATCGTAGAGACTAGTCTGGTGCTTTTCCTGTACGTGACCTATCTGTGAACCTTCCAGAATATTCCACAGGCAAGGCGGTGGTCCGGCCACGCATCATCTGTCTATCCGCACCCACCATCTCCGGCCGTGGGACGTGCTACTCACACCCACACGTGCATGTACACAGCACGCCCTCGCCCCTCCTCTCTCACTGCACGTACCTCCGCCTTCCTTCTCCGTTGCCCAGGTCTGAAGTCGTCGGTGGGGACGCCCAGAGGATGAGGGCCCCGAAGGTGGTTGACTGTGTGTCTGACCCTCAGGCTGGTTCAGTGGCGCCAGGACAAGAACACGGACGTGATTACACAGGGAGCGCGGTTCCTACGATATAGGCTGGCGGTCACCTCACCCCCCGCCCCCAGTACACACACCAACCTCCTCATCCTGTTGCTTGCAGTCCAGAAAGGTCAGGAAAGAAGAGCAATAGTCAGGTATTGAGCAGGACTCCTGCGGGTTCTAGGGACTGCCTGGAGGCTGGAGCCAAGCTGCATCTGGTGACTCAGCGGAGTAGGATGTCATTTCCACGGGTGTGTACCCTTCCAAATCACTGCATTGATTTGGTCACTTTTCTTTAGGAATGTTTGAAGCTATGAGAACATAACCTATTTTAAAGATCAAAAAATGATTATTAAAGACACTCTGTCAGTTCAAGATCCAGTGTAAGAAGCAGCACATCCTGCAATAAAGGACACAGAGGCGCTTTGCCCCCTGAGGAGGCTTTGGGACAAAGGCGGCTGCTGTCCCAGCCCAGTGACCAAATACTTCACAGATGTGGATGCACAGGAGAATCTGGCTTGTCTTCAAGTGAAAATCTAGGTATTTTTGAAACATCTGAATCCAGAGTTTATGACTGAAGTTAAGTGAAAACACTGGTCTCGCAGCCCCCAGCGCTACCCCAGGGACCTCGCTCCCTCTGAATGTTTCCACCCCGTGGGAAGGTTGTCCTGGGACAGGGGCTTCCTCTCAGCCCTCCCACCCTCAACAAACTTAACCTTGTAAACAGGCTCCACCCGGGGTGAGAAGCAGAGCCGGCCCTGGTTCAGGCTGTTCTCATTCAAAAGCCATCGCTCTGCGTTTAGGTCATTGCTTTAGTTCTGGGACAGGTGACAAATCCTGAGAGGTCTTTTCATTTTTGAAAAGTGAAGCTTATTTCACTCTATCCCACCCTGCTGTTGGTGTGAAGATGGTTTCTTCCATCTCTCAGACTTGGTTTCCCCTCTAGTTACTGGCCAGCTCTTACTGACTTCCTCCAGGAAGCCCCCCTGGGTTGAAGAGGTTTGGGAAAGAAAACCTATCGGCCTCAGTGTGCCTGCCTCTACCTGCAGACCTACCAGAGTGACAGGGCTTGAGTCAGCAGTGTTGACCATAGCTACCATTTCTATTGGAGTAAAAATAGGTTTATGATCGTAAGAGGGAAGATGTCAATCAATGGCTATGTAGTCTTCACGAATAAAATGATTGGGAACACGGGCTCTGGACACAGACCACCTGGGTTCACATCATTTCCGATTGCCAGCTTTGGGGTGCATTACACAACCTCTCTGAACCTCTGTGTCCTGGTTTTATGAAATGAGCATGACCTAGAAACCCACCACACAGCCTGGTGATATGGGACACAGGAAGGGTTTAGCATGTAGCGCTTTGCACAGACCTACTTGAATGTTATTTTGCATTGGTATTATTATTAGTGCTGCTGCTAATGGGTGTATTGACTTACTCATTCTTTTTTTTTTTTTTTTTGGCTGCATCGGGTCTTCGTTGCTGCGTGCGGGCTTTCTCTAGTTGCGGCGAGCGGGGGCTACTCTTCGTTGTGGTGCACAGGCTTCTCATTGCGGTGGCTTCTCTTGTTGTGGAGCACAGGCTCTAGGTGTGCGAGCTCAGTAGTTGTGTTTTGCGGGCTCAGTAGTTGTGGCTCACAGGCTTAGTTGCTCTGCAGCATGTGGGATCTTCCTGGACCAGGGCTCGAACCCGTGTCCCTTGCAGTTGGCAGGCGGATTCTTAACCACTGTGCCACCAGGGAAGCCCCGACTTACTCATTCTTCATACCCTTGAAGGTAGTATTTGAAAACTAGCCTTCAAAGGGGGGATGCTTACACATCGCAGGTTGAGAGCCAGTCCTACAAGGCTCCTCCTTCTGTGGACCCTGGTGCTCTGCTCTGCATGTCCTGGAACTCAACACACTTCTGGGCCCAAATCGTCCAACAATTTATTCGCTTAATAAGTGACGCTGCATTTCAGAAGTCATTGCATTTTCAACACAGGCGCTATGATGTCTGCATGCCCAAAACATCAGTACAAAACTTAACAGATGCACTAGTCAACGCCGTTCTTTGTCACAGCAGGGCTGGCAAGCTCGGAAGAGGGATTTGCAAATTTGCAATTACAGGAATATAGGTAAATTGAAGAAACTCTCAAAATATGCTAACCAACAAAAACAGAATTTTTTTAAAAAGCAGGACAGCTGCTTTCTTAGTTCTCCTGAGGGAGAAAAGCACAGATTGTCTATTTTCCAGTCAGCCAAGTTTACAGGCTTTCTAAGAAGATGGTCTATATATTTGATAAAAGATTTCACTGAAAATGATGGATTTGGCAGTTCATTTCAGTATAGCAGTCAACTGACTCATAGAACTTGAGACCCAAGAATAATAATCCTTACGTCAAGCAACATCTAGTAAGAGGATATTCATGGAGTGTGTGTGTGTGTGTGTGTGTGTGTGTGTGTGTGTGTAACCTATGTAGTCTCATTCTAGGTTTTGAAACAGTTTGAGAAACTGTTGAGGATATATAAAATCAAGCTTGATTTTTCTGCAAAAGGTATGAAATAAAATGGGAATAGGACAAAACTGAAGCATTCAAGAACACATACTCAGTTTTTCCAAACGTGTTTTTATATACTTTTAAAAGCATACAATTCCATAATTAGTTATTGTTAATGTCAGTGTTACATATTTTGGATTGTATAATTTTGTTTGGTAAATATTTAGAACTATCAAATCTAAACAGTTACTATTAAAAGCTGTATCGGGCTTCCCTGGTGGCACAGTGGTTGAGAGTCCGCCTGCCGATGCAGGGGACACGGGTTCGTGCCCCGGTCCGGGAAGATCCCACATGCCGCGGGGCGGCTGGGCCCGTGAGCCATGGCCGCTGAGCCTGCGCGTCCGGAGCCTGTGCTCCGCAACGGGAGAGGCCACAACAGTGAGAGGCCTGCGTACCGCAAAAAAAAAAAAAAAAAAAAAGTTGTATCACTGGTTACTTAAGAGAAGTAAAATAAAATAACCATCAGCCCTATTTCTGTTTATTCCTATGTGTGTCTGTCTATTTTGATCACCTAGAAAAGCTCTGGAGCGGGGCTGTCTGACGGAACTTCCTGTGGCAATGGGGGAGTTCCGTGTGTGCTATTCAGTACAGTAACTGCCAGGCTCGTGTGACTACTGAGCATTTGAAATGTGGCTAGTGAGACTGAGGAGCTGAATTTTTAATTTTGTTTCATTTCAATCGATTTAAATGAAATGTAAAAAGCCATGTGGCTCTTAGCTGCTGTGCTGCACAGCACATATCTAGAGATGCACTACTTCTCTCATGGAGACAACCACAAGAAAGACGAGTTCCTTTGGGTTTGTTTGATTTAGGATTCAGCCGAGGCAGGGAATGCCCAGGATCCCGGGATGGATGTAGAGAAGGGTCACCCAGGGAGCTTCCTAGAGCAATGGGTCTCGGGGGCGTGGAGTCGGCTTTACTGAGAACAGTTCTCCATGGGTCAGTCCTTTGGGGTTGATAGCAACTCATGGGGCCGTGAAGGATGCACTCATACCCCCCAAGCCAGCCCCAGACAACCAAGCCAGCCCCCCGGCTTCCCACCCACATGATCTGTTTGCTGTGCGTGGCGTCAGTTCAGACCCCTCCCTGTGGGTCCATCTCCCGCCTCACAACTTCCTGAGTGTGGACGCTGAGGTCTGGGTCAGATCCGAGCCCCCAGGTTTACTGGCTGCCACACCGTCTCGGGCCAGGTGTCCTGTGCTAAGGTGGTTGGTTTGTGCCTGCCGTTGGGGACGCCTGTCCGAGTCCTGGGCTCTCGCCTTCTGCCTGCGCCGCCTCGGGTGAGTCATTTCACTTCTGTAAGCACAAACGTCCTCCTCTGTGAGATGCTGCTCTTGAGATCACGGAGATACAGTTGCATCCCTGACGGACTCCCAAGGGGGCTGTTGTTATTATTGTGAACGAGAATCTTCCTGAGTGTCAGCATAAGCAAGTGTCCCCTAACCTAAAAAAAGTCAGATATTATTTCCCAAACGGGTGAAGCAAGCCTAGAGAGATGAAGGGCGGCATCCACAATCACAGGACTCAGAGTGGGTTGGTCCACCTCCCGCTTCCCAGCACAGGGCTCTTCGTCTGAGGCTGGTCTAAAGTGATGGAGCAGAGGAAACTTAGCAGATTTCAGTGGGACTCTCGTCACGCTAAAGAAGTGGAAGTCCTGGTTCATTGACTGACACTTCAGAAAATTCAGACAAGCACAAAGTAGAACTGATACATCTATCATTCCTTTTTTTTTTTTTCCTGGTACGCGGGCCTCTCACTGTTGTGGCCTCTCCCATTGCGGAGCACAGGCTCTGGACGCGCAGGCTCAGCAGCCATGGCTCACGGGCCCAGCCGCTCCGCGGCATGTGGGATCTTCCCGAACCAGGGCACGAACCCGTGTCCCCTGCGTCGGCAGGCGGACTCTCAACCACTGCGCCACCAGGGAAGCCCCGTCTATCATTCTTCTACCCATTGATAACGACTTGGAGTAGTTGTGTATCTTCTTTCATTATTCATGAATGCTTCTCTAAAACCTCAGCTCATGCTGTTGTAAGTGATGATCGCTAACACGTACAGGGCCCGGCACAGTGCTGAGTGCCTCACCTGCATTCTGTTGTAGACCATAATTTGTTAACATGCTGTTGTGTCACTTCATGTATGGTGAACACATTTCCACAGGCATGGCCTGGTCTCTGACCACATACATACTTTTTAGTGACTCTATAGAATTATATCAGATGCAAATACTGTTGTTATTTAACCAGTCCTCTTTTTATTGATTATCTAGCCAATTTCCAGTTTTATTATTGGAAACACACTTTAAGGAATAGCCCCGAACGCACATTTGCCCACATCTAGGCCTTTTCTCTAGATGGAGGTCCAGGGGCTAGGATTCAGTGCTTTCATTGCTGTGGCCCGGGGTTCAATCCCTGGTCAGGGAACTAAGATCCCACAAGATGTGGAGCGTGGCAAAAATATAAACAAACACTACATAACTTAGTATTGTTCGTCTTTCATTTGTATAAAAAATAATATGATGCTATTTGCATCCTTTAAAAAAACAAATTAATTAATTGAAAAAATCCTAGAAGTGGAATTACTGCATCAAATTTCCAAACTGCCCTCCAGGTAACAATTCACAATCCTACCATCAATTCGTGCAGATGTCCTCAGTAGCTTCGGTTTTATTCTACGTATGTTTGCACACATGACGAAGCCAGGATGATTCGGATGATTCTGCTGAGTGAGTGACGGCCTGGTAGGTCATACCCCAATGGTACAGTGGGCTCCATCTCAACCCAGAGGCACAAAGAGGAGAGATGTAAGACTCCAGGCAAATGGGGAAGGAGGGCTGAGGACGACCTCGCCCCTCCCCTCGGCACCAGTTGCATTTCTGTTAGTCGATGCGCCCATTTGGGGACACCATATTTGGAAATGGTTACGGATAAATGGGAATAAATTCAGTTTAAAAAGTGATTAAAGGGTCCGTAAATAGAGTCGATGAGGAAAGATGAAAAGAATTGGATTATCTGTCCTGGAGGAAAGGAGGCCAATTAGTGACCTAATTACTACCTTAAAGTTATAAAGAACTTGAAAGAGCGTTTTCTTCAGTATGAATGGAGTATTGAATAAGAAGGATAGATCATATTAAAACTGGATTTTTTCCAGTTGGATACAATGAAAAGGCTTTCAATGCATTATCTCATTTAATTTTTTTTTTTTTTACATCTTTCTTGGAGTATAATTGCTTTACAATGGTGTGTTAGTTTCTGCTTTATAACAAAGTGAATCAGTTATACATATACATATGTCCCCATATCTCTTCCCTCTTGCGTCTCCCTCCCTCCCACCCTCCCTATCCCACCCCTCTAGGTGGTCACAAAGCACCGAGGTGATCTCCCTGTGCTATGCGGCTGCTTCCCACTAGCTATTTTACGTTTGGTAGTGTATATATGTCCATGCCACTCTCTCACTTTGTCACAGCTTACCCTTTCCCCTCCCCATATCCTCGAGTCCATTCTCCAGTAGGTCTGTGTCTTTATTCCTGTCTTAGCCCTAGGTTCTTCATGACATTTTTTTTTCTTAAATTCCATATATATGCGTTAGCATACGGTATTTGTCTTTCTCTTTCTGACTTACTTCACTCTGTATGACAGACTCTATGTCCATCCACCGCATTACAAATAGCTCAATTTCGTTTCGTCTTATGGCTGAGTAATATTCCATTGTATATATGTGCCACATCTTCTTTATCCATTCATCCAATGATGGACACTTAGGTTGTTTCCAACTCCTGGCTATTGTAAATAGAGCTGCAATGAACATTTTGGTACATGACTTTTCTTTTTAACTGTTTATATTTTATTTTTTAACATCTTTATTGGAGTATAATTGCTTTACAATGGTGTGTTAGTTTCTGTTTTATAGCAAAGTGAATCAGTTATACATATACATATGTCCCCATATCTCTTCCCTCTTGCATCTCCCACCCTCCCTATCCCACCCCTCTACGTGGTCACAAAGCACCGAGCTGATTTCCCTGTGCTATGCGGCTGCTTCCCACTATACCACATAATCTTTATTTTTTTTAACATCTTTCTTGGAGTATAATTGCTTTACAATGGTGTGTTACTTTCTGCTTTACAACAAAATTAATCAGTTATATATATACATATGTTCCCATATCTCTTCCCTCTTGTGTCTCCCTCCCTCCCACCCTCCCTATCCCACCCCTCCAGGCGGTCACAAAGCACTGAGCTGATCTCCCTGTGCTATGCGGCTGCTTCCCACTAGCTATCTACCTTACGTTTGGTAGTGTATATATGTCCATGCCTCTCTCTCGCTTTGTCACAGCTTACCCTTCCCCGTCCCCATATCCTCAGGTCCATTCTCTAGTAGGTCTGTGTCTATTCCTGTCTTACCCCTAGGTTCTTCATGACATTTTTTTCCTTAAATTCCATACATATGTGTTAGCATACGGTATTTGTCTCTCTCTTTCTGACTTACTTCACTCTGTATGACAGACTCTAGGTCTATCCACCTCATTACAAATAGCTCAATTTCGTTTCTTTTTATGGCTGCGTAATATTCCATTGTATATATGTGCCACATCTTCTTTATCCATTCATCCGATGATGGACACTTAGGCTGTTTCCATCTCCGGGCTATTGTAAATAGAGCTGCAATGAACATTTCGGTACATGACTCTTTTTGAATTATGGTTTTCTCAGGGTATATGCCCAGTAGTGGGATTGCTGGGTCATATGGTAGTTCTATTTGTAGTTTTTTAAGGAACCTCCATACTGTTCTCCATAGTGGCTGTACCAATTTACATTCCCACCAGCAGTGCAAGAGCGTTCCCTTTTCTCCACACCTTCTCCAGCATTTATTGTTTCTAGATTTTTTGATGATGGCCATTCTGACTGGTGTGAGATGATATCTCATTGTAGTTTTGATTTGCATTTCTCTAATGATTAATGATGTTGAGCATTCTTTCATGTGTTTGTTGGCAGTCTGTTTATCTTCTTTGGAGAAATGTCTCTTTAGGCCTTCTGCCCATTTTTGGATTGGGTTGTTTGTCTTTTTGTTACTGAGCTGCACGAGCTTCTTGTAAATTTTGGAAATTAATCCTTTGTCAGTTGCTTCATTTGCAAATATTTTCTCCCATTCTGAGGGTTATCTTTTGGTCTTGTTTATGGTTTCCTTTGCTGTGCAAAAGCTTTGAAGTTTCATTAGGTCCCATTTGTTTATTTTTGTTTTTATTTCCATTTCTCTAGGAGGTGGGTCAAAAAGGATCCTGCTGTGATTTATGTCGTAGAGTGTTCTGCCTATGATTTCCTCTAAGAGTTTGATAGTTTCTGGCCTTACATTTAGGTCTTTAATCCATTTTGAGCTTATTTTTGTGTATGGTGTTAGGGAGTGATCTAATCTCATACTTGTACATATACCTGTCCAGTTTTCCCAGCACCACTTATTGAAGAGGCTATCTTTTCTCCACTGTATAGTCCTGCCTCCTTTATCAAAGAAAAAGGGTTTACCTCTGGGCTTTCTATCCTGTTCCATTGATCTATCTTTCTGTTTTTGTGCCAGTACCATACTGTCTTGATTACTGTAGCTTTGTGGTATAGTCTGAAGTCGGAGCCTGATTCCTCCAGCTCCGTTTTTCGTTCTCAAGATTGCTTTGGCTATTCGGGGTCTTTTGTGTTTCCATACAAATTGTGAAATTTTTTGTTCTAGTTCTGTGAAAAATACCAGTGGTAGTTTGATAGGGATTGCATTGAATCTGTAGATTGCTTTGGGTAGTAGAGTCATTTTCACAATGTTGATTCTTCCAATCCAAGAGCATGGTATATCTCTCCATCTCTTTGTATCATCTTTAATTTCTTTCATCAGTGTCTCATACTTTTCTGCATACAGGTCTTTTGTCTCCTTAGGTAGGTTTATTCCTAGATATTTTATTCTTTTTGTTGCAATGGTAAATGGGAGTATTTTCTTGATTTCTCTTTCAGATTTTTCATCATTAGTGTATAGGAATGCCAGAGATTTCTGTGCATTAATTTTGTATCCTGCTCCTGCACCAAATTCATTGATTAGCTCTAGTAGTTTTCTGGTAGCATCCTTAGGATTCTCTATGTATAGTATCAAGTCATCTGCAAACAGTGACAGCTTTACTTCTTCTTTTCCGATTTGGATTCCTTTTATTTCCTTTTCTTCTCTGATTGCTGTGGCTAAAACTACCAAAACTATGTTGAATAAGAGTAGTGAGAGTGGAAAACCTTGTCTTGTTCCTGATCTTAGTGGAAATGCTTTCAGTTTTTCACCATTGAGGACGATGTTGACTGTGGGTTTGTCATATATGGCCTTTATTATGTTGAGGAAGGTTCCCTCTATGCCTACTTTCTGGAGGGTTTTTATATAAATGGGTGTTGAATTTTGTCAAAAGCTTTCTCTGCATCTATTGAGATGACCATATGGTTTTTCTCCTTCAATTTGTTAATATGGTGTATCACATTGATTGATTTGCATATATTGAAGAATCCTTGCATTCCTAGAATAAACCCCACTTGATCATGGTGTATGATCCTTTTAATGTGCTGTTGGATTCTGTTTGCTAGTATTTTGTTGAGGATTTTTGCATCTATGTTCATCAGTGATATTGGTCTGTAGTTTTCTTTCATTGTGACATCCTTGTCTGGCTTTGGTATCAAGGTGATGGTGGCCTCGTAGAATGAATTTGGGAGTGTTCCTCCCTCTGCTATATTTTGGAAGAGTTTGAGAAGGATAGGTGTTAGCTCTTCTCTAAATGTTTGAAAGAATTCGCCTGTGAAGCCATCTGGTCCTGGGCTTTTGCTTGTTGGAAGATTTGTAATCACAGTTTCAATTTCAGTGCTTGTGATTGGTCTGTTCATATTTTCTATTTCTTCCTGATTCAGTCTTGGCAGGTTGTGCATTTCTAAGAATTTGTCCATTTCTTCCAGGTTGTCCATTTTATTGGCATAGAGTTGCTTGTAGTGATCTCTCGTATTTCTGCAGTGTCAGTTGTTACTTCTCCTTTTTCATTTCTAATTTTATTGATTTGAGTCTTCTCCCTTTTTTTCTTGATGAGTCTGGCTAATGGTTTATCAATTTTGTTTATCTTCTCAAAGAACTAGCTTTTAGTTTTATTGATCTTTGCTATTGTTTCCTTCATTTCTTTTTCATTCATTTATTTCTGATCTGATTTTTATGATTTCTTTCCTTCTGCTAACTTTGGGGTTTTTTTGTTCTTTCTCTAATTGCTTTAGGTGCAAGGTTAGCTTGTTTTTTCGAGATGTTTCCTGTTTCTTAAGTTGGGCCTGTATTGCTATAAACTTCCCTTTTAGAACTGCTTTTGCTGCATCCCATAGGTTTTGGGTCATCGTGTCTCCATTGTCATTTGTTTATAGGTATTTTTTGATTTCCTCTTTGATTTCTTCAGTGATCACTTCGTTGTTAAGTAGTGCATTGTTTAGCCTCCATGTGTTTGTATTTTTTACAGATCTTTTCCTGTAAGTGATATCTAGTCTCATAGCGTTTTGGTTGGAAAAGATACTTGATACAATTTCAATTTTCTTAAATTTACCAAGGCTTGATTTGTGACCCAAGATATGATCTATCCTGGAGAATGTTCCATGAGCACTTGAGAAAAATGTGTATTCCGTTGTTTTTGGATGGAATGTTCTATAAATATCAATCAAGTCCATCTTGTTTAATATGTCATTTAAAGCTTGTGTTTCCTTATTTATTTTCATTTTGCATGATCTGTCCATTGGTGAAAGTGGGGTGTTAAAGTCCCCTACTTTGAATGTGTTACTGTCGATTTCCCCTTTTATGGCTGTTAGTACTTGCCTTATATATTGAGGTGCTCCTATGTTGGGTGCATAAATATTTACAATTGTTATATCTACTTCTTGGATCGATCCCTTGATCATTATGTAGTGTCCTTCTTTGTCTCTTCTAATAGTCTTCATTTTAAAGTCTAATTTGTCTGATATGAGAATTGCTACTCCAGCTTTCTTTTGGTTTCCATTTGCATGGAATATCTTTTTCCATCCCCTTACTTTCAGTCTGTATGTGTCTCTAGGTCTGAAGTGGGTCTTTTGTAGACAGCAAATATATGGGCCTTGTTTTTGTATCCATTCAGCCAGTCTGTGTCTTTTGGTGGGAGCATTTAATCCATTTACATTTAAGGTAATTATCGATATGTATGTTCCTATTCCCATTTTCTAAATTGTTTTGGGTTTGTTATTGTAGGTCTTTTCCTTCTCTTGTGTTTCTTGCCTAGAGAAGATCCTTTAGTATTTGTTGTAGAGCTGGTTTGGTGGTGCTGAACTCTCTCAGCTTTTGCTTGTCTGTAAAGGTTTTAATTTCTCCAACAAATCTGAATGAGATCCTTGCTGGGTAGAGTAATCTTGGTTGCAGGTTTTTCTCCTTCATCACTTTCAGTATGTCCTACCAGTCCCTTCTGGCTTGCAGAGTTTCTGCTGAAAGATCAGCTGTTAACCTTCTGGGGATTCCCTTGTGTGTTATTTGTTGTTTTTCCCTTGCTGCTTTTAATATGCTTTCTTTGTATTTAATTTTTGACAGTTTGATTAATATGTGTCTTGGCGTATTTCTCCTTGGAGTTATCCTGTATGGGACTCTCTGTGCTTCCTGGACTTGATTAACTATTTCCTTTCCCATATTAGGGAAGTTTTCAACTATAATCTCTTCAAATATTTTCTCAGACCCTTTCTTTTTCTCTTCTTCTTCTGGAACCCCTATAATTCGAATGTCGGTGCATTTAATGTTGTCCCAGAGGTCTCTGAGACTGTCCTCAGTTCTTTTCACTCTTTTTTCTTTATTCAGCTCTGCAGTAGTTATTTCCACCATTTTATCTTCCAGGTCACTTATCGTTCTTCTGCTTCAGTTATTCTGCTATTGATCCCATCTAGAGTATTTTTCATTTCACTTATTGTGTTTTTCATTGTTGTTTGTTTCATCTTTAGTTCTTCTAAGTCCTTGTTAAATGTTTCTTGCATTTTCTCTATTTCCAAGATTTTGGATCATGTTTACTATCATTATTCTGAATTCTTTTTCAGGTAGACTGCCTATTTCCTCTTCATTTGTTAGGTCTGCTGGGTTTTTATCTTGCTCCTTCGTCTGTGTGTTTTTCTGTCTTCTCATTTTGCTTATCTTACTGTGTTTGGGGTCTCCTTTTTGCAGGCTGCTGGTTCGTAGTTCCTGTTGTTTTTAGTGTCTGTCCCCAGTGGCTAAGGTTGGTTCAGTGGGTTGTGTAGGCTTCCTGATGGAGGGGACTAGTGCCTGTGTTCTGGTGGATGAGGCTGGATCTTGTCTCTCTGATGGGCAGGTCCACGTCTGATGGTGTGTTTTGGGGTGTCTGTGGACTTATTATGATTTTGGGCAGCCTCTCTGCTAATGGGTGGGGTTGTGTTCCTGTTTTGCTAGTTGTTTGGCATAGGGTGTCCAGCACTGTAGCTTGCTGGTCGTTGAATGAAGCTGGGTGCTGGTGTTGAGATGGAGATCTCTGGGAGATTTTTGCCGTTTGATATTATGTGGAGCTGGGAGGTCTCTTGTTGACCAGTGTCCTGAAGTTGGCTCTCCCAGCTCAGAGGCACAGCACTGACTCCTGGCTGCAGCACCAATAGCCTTTCATCCACACGGCTCAGAATAAAAGGGAGAAAAAGAAAAGAGAGAGAGGGAGGGAGGGAGGGAGAGAGAATAAAAGAAAATAAAGTAAGGTAAAGTAAAATAAAGTTATTAAAATAAAAATAATTATTAAGAAAATTTTTTTAAAAGAAAAAAGCAAAAACGGACGGATAGAACCCTAGGACAAATGATTAAAGCAGAGCTATGCAGACAAAATCTCACACAGAAGCATACACATACACACTCACAAAAAGAGGAAAAGGCAAAAAAATCATAAATCTTGCTCTCAAAGTCCACCTCCTCAATTTGGGATGATTCGTTGTCTATTCAGGTATTCCACGGATGCAGGGTACATCAAGTTGATTGGGGAGCTTTAATCCCCTGCTTCTGAGGCTGCTGGGAGAGATTTCCCTTCTGTTCTTTGTTCGCACAGCTCCCAGGGGCTCAGTTTTGGATTTGGCCCCGCCTCTGTGTGTAGGTCGCCGGAGGGCGTCTGTTCTTCGCTCAGACGGGATGGGGTTAAAGGAGCCGCTGATTCAGGGGCTCTGGCTCACTCAGGCCGGGGGAAGGGAGGGGTACGGATGCGGGGCGGGCCTGCGGCGGCAGAGGCCGGCATGATGTTGCACCAGCCTGAGGCGCGCCGTGCGTTCTCTTGGGGAAGTTGTCCCTGGATCCCGGGACCCTGGCAGTGGCGGGCTGCACAGGCTCCCCGGAAGGGGGGTGTGGATAGTGACCTGTGCTCGCACACAGGCTTCTTGGTGGCGGCAGCAGCAGCCTTAGCGTCTCATGCCTGTCTCTGGGGTCCGCGCTTTTAGCCGCGGCTCGCGCCCGTCTCTGGAGCTCCTTTAAGTAGCGCTCTTAAATCCCCTCTCCTCGCGCACGAGGAAACCAAGAGGGAAGAAAAAGTCCCTTGCCTCTTTGGCAGGTCCAGACTTTTCCCCGGACTCCCTCCCGGCTAGCCGTGGTGCACTAGCCCCCTGCAGGCTGTGTTCACGCCGCCAACCCCAGTCCTCTCCCTGCGCTCCGACCAAAGCCCGAGCCTCAGCTCCCAGCCCCACCTGCCCCGGCAGGTGAGCAGAGAAGCCTCTCGGGCTGGTGAGTGCTGGTCTGCACCGATCCTCTGTGCAGGAATCTCTCCGCTTTGCCCCCCGCACCCCTGTTGCTTGCTCTCCTCCGCGGCTCCGAAGCTTCCCCCCCCACCCCGCCACCTGCAGTCTCTGCCCGTGAAGGGGCTCCTAGTGTGTGGAAACCTTTCCTCCTTTACGGCTCCCTTCCACTGGTGCAGGTCCGTCCCTATCCTTTTGTCTCTGTTTATTCTTTTTTCTTTTGCCCTAACCAAGTCTGTGGGGAGTTTCTTCCCTTTTGGGAGGTCTGAGGTCTTCTGCCAGCGTTCAGTAGGTGTTCTGTAGGAGTTGTTCCACGTGTAGATGTATTTCTGGTGTATCTGTGGGGAGGAAGGTGATCTCCGTGTCTTACTCTTCCGCCATCTTCCTGGAAGCCCTCCATGACTCTTTTTGAATTATCGTTTTCTCAGGGTATATGCCCAGTAGTGGGATTGCTGGGTCATATGGTAGTTCTATTTGTAGTTTTTTAAGGAACCTCCATACTGTTCTCCATGGTGGCTGTACCAGTTCACATTCCCACCAGCAGTACAAGAGGGTTCCCTTTTCTCGACACCCTCTCCAGCATTTATTGTTTCTAGATTTTTTGATGATGGCCATTCTGACTGGTGTGAGATGATATCTCATTGTAGTTTTGATTTGCATTTCTCTAATGATTAATGATGTTGAGCATTCTTTCATGTGTTTGTTGGCAGTCTGTATATCTTCTTTGGAGAAATGTCTATTTAGGTCTTCTGCCCATTTTTGGATTGGGTTGTTTGTCTTTTTGTTACTGAGCTGCAAGAGCTGCTTGTAAATTTTGGAAATTAATCCTTTGTCAGTTGCTTCCTTTGCAAATATTTTCTCCCATTCTGAGGGTTGTCTTTTGGTCTTGTTTATGGTTTCCTTTGCTGTGCAAAAGCTTTGAAGTTTCATTAGGTCCCATTTGTTTATTTTTGTTTTTATTTCCATTTCCCTAGGAGGTGGGTCAAAAAGGATCTTGCTATGATTTATGTCATAGAGTGTTCTGCCTATGTTTTCCTCTAAGAGTTTGATAGTTTCTGGCCTTACATTTAGGTCTTTAATCCATTTTGAGCTTATTTTTGTGTATGGTGCTAGGGAGTGATCTAATCTCATACTTTTACATGTAGCTGTCCAGTTTTCCCAGCACCACTTATTGAAGAGGCTGTCTTTTCTCCATTGTATATGCTTGCCTCCTTTATCAAAGATAAGGTGACCATATGTGTGTGGGTTTATCTCTGGGCTTTCTATCCTGTTCCATTGATCTATCTTTCTGTTTTAGTGCCAGTACCATACTGTCTTGATTACTGTAGCTTTGTAGTATCGTCTGAAGTCAGGGAGCCTGATTCCTCCAGCTCCGTTTTTCGTTCTCAAGATTGCTTTGGCTATTCAGGGTCTTTTGTGTTTCCATACAAATTGTGAAATTTTTTGTTCTAGTTCTGTGAAAAATGCCAGTGGTAGTTTGATAGGGATTGCGTTGAATCTGTAGATTGCTTTGGGTAGTAGAGTCATTTTCAAAATGCTGATTCTTCCAATCCAAGAACATGGTATATCTCTCCATCTCTTTGTATCATCTTTAATTTCTTTCATCAGTGTCTCATACTTTTCTGCATACAGGTCTTTTGTCTCCTTAGGTAGGTTTATTCCTAGATATTTTATTCTTTTTGTTGTAATGGTAAATGGGAGTGTTTTCTTGATTTCACTTTCAGATTTTTCATCATTAGTATATAGGAATGCCAGAGATTTCTGTGCATTAATTTTGTATCCTGCAACTTTACCAAATTCATTGATTAGCTCTAGTAGTTTTCTGGTAGCATCTTTAGGATCCTCTATGTATAGTATCATGTCATCTGCAAACAGTGACAGCTTTACTTCTTCTTTTCCGATTTGGATTCCTTTTATTTCCTTTTCTTCTCTGAGTGCTGTGGCTAAAACTTCCAAAACTATGTTGAATAAGAGTGGTGAGAGTGGGCAACCTTGTCTTGTTCCTGATCTTAGTGGAAATGGTTTCAGTTCTTCACCATTGAGGATGATATTGGCTGTGGGTTTGTCATATATGGCCTTTATTATGTTGAGGAAAGTTCCCTGTATGCCTACTTTCTGGAGGGTTTTTATCATAAATGGGTGTTGAATTTTGTCAAAAGCTTTCTCCGCATCTATTGAGACCCTTTTATTTTTAAATTGATGTATAGTTGATTTACAGTGTTGTATTAATTTCTGCTGCACAGCAAAGTGATTCAGTTATATATATAGATACTGTTTTTCAGTCATATAGATATCTTTTTTTTACATTCTTTCCCATTATGGTTTATCACAGGATATTGAATAGAGTTCCCTGTGCTCTATGGTAGGACCTTGTTGTTTATCCAACACTTTTGAATAAATAAGACCAATTCCACCACTCCGCCAGTCTACCTTCCTGTTCTATGGGTAGTTCACACACATGTGGGATGAAAAGAGCAAACAATAGTTATCACAGCACCCTTTGCAATAACAAAAAATGGCAGGTTGGAAACCAACTCATATCCACTAATAAATCAGGGTTAAATCCATGAAGTTCCTTCCATACAGTGCAACGCGATGCACTCATTAAAGTTCAAAAAGCCAGCTCTTACGTGAATAAGGTGCGGAATAATCAAAAGCATGTCGTGTTAACTTATGTGGAAATAAATGAAGAGCAACAGGTGCAGGCCATGTATTCCGTGCCTGCCCGGCCTCTATCACGTGTGTCTGGGCAGAGACTCCAAGGCAGGCAGAAGAGTGGGAGGTCCTAGTGGACCCAGGGGAAGGTTTCAGGTGGGCCCTGACCGGAGGCTGCCGGCGTGGGGAGGCTGGAAGCAGGCAGGCCACGAGCAGGGCGTCCTGTGTCATTGGTTACGGGGACGTATTTGGCCTTCTCTCGCAGGTCCTAAGTTTCAAGCAGGGTCAAAAATTGGGGACGTCTTATTTTTCGTGTCAGCAGAATCTTCTCTAGAGAAGAGCTGCTTTTGTTTGAGTCGGTGACGGCCAGGGTAGAAGCCCGTGGATGTCCAGATTAACGAGCTCTGCATAATGAAAGGGGGACGGGGAGACTCAAAGGTAGAATGGAGACAGGGAAAACGGAGAGAGAGAGACCCCAGGAGTGGCCACTGAAGAACAATTTTGAGAGAAAACAAAAATATGGAACGGGGATTTAACTAAGCTGGTTGCTGTGAAGTGTGGGAGGTCACATCCTGTCATCCATTTCCCTGTGAATTCTTAAGGAAAATCGGCACTGCTCAGCCGTGCTTTGTACATGGGCTTTGTACGTGGGCTTGCTTTGGGGAGGGGCTGCAGCGCAGTCAGGGTTGCTATGGGAACAACCTGGGGGCCACCGTGGGAGATTAGACACATAAAGTGACGCCACGACTCGTTCTTCTCAGGTAACGCTATCTTAAAGCAGGCCCTGCCTTTGTGGAATTTTGTGTCCACTAAGTTACTGTATTTTCCTTAGTCGTACTTTGGTTTTCAGCTAACGTTATCATTTCAGTAAAACAGTGTCTGTGGACAAGAAAAAGTCTATAGGGGTAACTGGGATTTGAACATAAAGGAATTTATAATCAGCTGGAGGCCATGTGCAGGGATCATCTCTTCCAGAAAGTTCTTAAGGCGCCAGGCTTTTAAGATAAGCAGTGGCACAAAATATCCAAAATGATGAATAGCATGGGAATGTCACCAGCCCTCTGAGTTTCTGTGAAGGCGTGATCTTGCTTCGTCTTACTGGTACCTTGTGTGAGCCTCTCCTTGAGGATACGAGCTGGGTCTCCTGAGGTCCTCCACACATTTTAGTATGAAAATAAAAATTGCTTAGGATGCTGGGATAAGATTTATCCTCCAATATGAGTTTTCTCCTTCTCTTAGTATTACACCCAAATTTTGGCTGGGGTACATGCCTGCCCAGAAGAAAAACTACACTTAACCTTCCTTGCATCTGGGATGGCCCATGGGATAGAAGCAGGATTGGTGTCCACAACTACCTAGAAATGTCTTTAAAAGCAAGAAACACACCTTTACCTCCCTTCTTTCTTCTGGCTAGCTGGAATGCATATGCGATGGCTGGAGCTACAGCAGTTATCTTAGCCTTGACATGAAATCTGTTTTGCTGAGAATCAAGGCAGAAGGATCTGGGTCCCCGACATGTGGCATCCCATTCCAGTCCATACCACTTATACGGATTAAATAGATTCCTTTGATTATTGACAAATTGCCCTCCGTTGATGGGGGAGGTGCTCAGGGGCAAGGAGGTGTACAAAATCAGATATTTTGATATGAACTTGCATGTAACAGGGGCTCAATGTATTATTGTTTTATGTGAATTGGGGGAAAGATGAAAATTCCATAGAATGAGCATTTGGGAAAGAGTGAATATCCCTGACTCGTACAGAGATGAAAATAAAAGGCAGGGCTGTGGAGGCAGACCAACTGCAGCCAAGAATGAATGCTGTATTTTAGGGGAAAATAAAGCATAGTCTAAAATAGTCACCTCCATCAGCAGGTTGCTGGCAGCGCAGCCCACCACCCACCCACCCCTCCTTGATGGACAGCTCACAGTAGCCCCAAGCACGCCGTCCATTGTTCAGGAGTAACCTCAATGAGCTGTTCTCGGGCAGATGTGGCTGAAAGGCTCGTTGAACACACCCAGTAAGGACAGGGATCAGAGGCTAATTGCGGGAGCTCAGGGCAGCTCTGCAGGGTGCCACCTGGTCCTCCTCCGCCCTCCTGCTGTGCTCCTCCACCACAAGGAGTCAGGTGGGACCGCCCAGGCACAAACGTGGCACTGATTGTTCCATGGAGCCTGCAGGGACTGCTTTGAGGGTTAGTTTTTTGCAGAACAGGGAAAAGTCACTGCCCCGCACACGCCCTCTGGAGAAACACTCTGCGGTGTACTCGCTCTGCCGGCCAGCTTTGCGTGGGGACCAATAGCCAGTTCCTGGAACCGTCTGGAGACACTGCAAGAGGCCCGTGCGGGGGCTGCGTGCTGTCAGAGCACAGTCTAGAGGCACACAGGGCCCTGAGATAGCTGAAGGGGCCTGAAGGCAGCATGTGTCTCCCGGGCAGGCCTCCCAGAGTGGAGCTGGCTCATTAGAGGCAATTTTCCTGGCTGGGTAAACGGCTGTGGATATTGATGTGGGAGGGGCATGAGGAGAGCTCGTGCTCCCGGAGCCCCCTTTCCACCCAGAGTGGAGGATGCTCCTGCCTCTCTGGCTCCCGAGGACTCTGTCACAGGCGACCGCATCCCTCCTGGGGGCTGAATTGGGTTGTGCATCTCTATGTATAGTATCGTGTCCTCTGCAAACAGTGACAGCTTTACTTCTTTTCCGATTTGGATTCCTTTTATTTCCTTTTCTTCTGATTGCTGTGGCTAAAACTTCCAAAACTATGTTGAATAAGAGTGGTGAGAGTGGGCAACCTTGTCTTGTTCCTGATCTTAGTGGAAATGGTTTCAGTTTTTCACCATTAAGGACGATTTTGGCTGTGGGTTTGTCATATATGGCCTTTATTATGTTGAGGAAGGTTCCCTCTATGCCTACTTTCTGGAGGGTTTTTATCATAAATGGGTGTTGAATTTTGTCAAAAGCTTTCTCTGCATCTGTTGAGATGATCATATGGTTTTTCTCCTTCAATTTGTTAATATGGTGTATCACATTGATTGATTTGCATATATTGAAGAATCCTTGCATTCCTGGGATAAACCCCACTTGATCATGGTGTATGATCCTTTTAATGTGCTGTTGGATTCTGTTTGCTAGTATTTTGTTGAGCATTTTTGCATCTATGTTCATCAGTGATATTGGCCTGTAGTTTTCTTTCTTTGTGACATCCTTGTCTGGCTTTGGTATCAAGGTGATGGTGGCCTCGTAGAATGAGTTTGGGAGTGTTCCTCCCTCTGCTATATTTTGGAAGAGTTTGAGAAGGATAGGTGTTAGCTGTTCTCTAAATGTTTGATAGAATTCGCCTGTGAAGCCATCTGGTCCTGGGCTTTTGCTTGTTGGAAGATTTGTAATCACAGTTTCAATTTCAGTGCTTGTGATTGGTCTGTTCATATTTTCTATTTCTTCCTGATTCAGTCTTGGCAGGTTGTGCATTTCTAAGAATTTGTCCATTTCTTCCAGGCTGTCCATTTTATTGGCATAGAGTTGCCTGTAGTAATCTCTCATGATCCTTTGTATTTCTGCAGTGTCAGTTGTTACTTCGCCTTTTTCATTTCTAATTCTATTGATTTGAGTCTTCTCCCTTTTTTTCTTGATGAGTCTGGCTAATGGTTTATCAATTTTGTTTATTTTCTCAAAGAACCAGCTTTTAGTTTTATTGATCTTTGCTATCGTTTCCTTCATTTCTTTTTCATTTATTTCTGATCTGATTTTTATGATTTCTTTCCTTCTGCTAACTTTGGGGTTTTTTTGTTCTTCTTTCTCTAATTGCTTTAGGTGCAAGGTTAGGTTGTTTTCTCGAGACGTTTCCTGTTTCTTAAGGTGGGCTTGTATTGCTATAAACTTCCCTCTTAGAACTGCTTTTGCTGCATTCCATAGGTTTTGGGTCGTCGTGTCTCCATTGTCATTTGTTTGTAGGTATTTTTTTAATTTCCTCTTTGATTTTTTTCAGTGATCACTTCGTTGTTAAGTAGTGTATTGTTTAGCCTCCATGTGTTTGTATTTTTTACAGATCTTTTCCTGTAATTGATATCTAGTCTCATAGCGTTGTTGTCGGAAAAGTTACTTGATACAATTTCAATTTTCTTAAATTTACCAAGGCTTGATTTGTGGCCCAAGATATGATCTATCCTGGAGAATGTTCCATGAGCACTTGAGAAAAATGTGTATTCTGTTGTTTTTGGATGGAGTGTCCTATAAATATCAATTAAGTCCATCTTGTTTAATGTATCATTTAAAGCTTGTGTTTCCTTATTTATTTTCATTTTGCATGATCTGTCCATTGGTGAAAGTGGGGTGTTAAAGTCCCCTACTATGATTGTGTTACTGTTGATTTCCCCTTTTATGGCTGTTAGTACTTGCCTTATGTATTGAGGTGCTCCTATGTTGGGTGCATAAATATTTACAATTGTTATATCTTCTTCTTGGATCGATCCCTTGATCATTATGTAGTGTCCTTCTTTGTCTCTTCTAATAGTCTTTATTTTAAAGTCTAATTTGTCTGATATGAGAATTGCTACTCCAGCTTTCTTTTGGTTTCCATTTGCATGAAATATCTTTTTCCATCCCCTTACTTTCAGTCTGTATGTGTCTCTAGGTCTGAGGATCTCTTGTAGACAGCATATATACAGGTCTTGTTTTTGTATCCATTCAGCCAATCTGTGTCTTTTGGTGGGAGCATTTAATCCATTTACATTTAAGGTAATTATCGATATGTATGTTCCTATTCCCATTTTCTAAATTGTTTTGGGTTATTGTAGGTCTTTTCCTTCTCTTGTATTTCTTGCCTAGAGAAGTTCCTTTCGCATTTGTTGTAAAGCTGGTTTGGTGGTGCTGAACTCTCTCAGCTTTTGCTTGTCTGTAAAGGTTTTAATTTCTCCAACAAATCTGAATGAGATCCTTGCTGGGTAGAGTAATCTTGGTTGCAGGTTTTTCTCCTTCATCACTTTCAGTATGTCCTGCCAGTCCCTTCTGGCTTGCAGAGTTTCTGCTAAAAGATCAGCTGTTAACCTTCTGGGGATTCCCTTGTGTGTTGTTTGTTGTTTTTCCCTTGCTGCTTTTAATATGCTTTCTTTGTATTTAATTTTTGACAGTTTGATTAATATGTGTCTTGGCGTATTTCTCCTTGGAGTTATCCTGTATGGGACTCTCTGTGCTTCCTGGACTTGATTAACTATTTCCTTTCCCATATTAGGGAAGTTTTCAACTATAATCTCTTCAAATATTTTCTCAGACCCTTTCTTTTTCTCTTCTTCTTCTGGAACCCCTATAATTCGAATGTTGGTGCGTTTAATGTTGTCCCAGAGGTCTCTGAGACTGTCCTCAGTTCTTTTCACTCTTTTTTCTTTATTCAGCTCTGCAGTAGTTATTTCCACCATTTTATCTTCCAGGTCACTTATCGTTCTTCTGCTTCAGTTATTCTGCTATTGATCCCTTCTAGAGTATTTTTCATTTCACTTATTGTGTTTTTCATCGTTGTTTGTTTCATCTTTAGTTCTTCTAAGTCCTTGTTAAATGTTTCTTGCATTTTCTCTATTTCCAAGATTTTGGATCATGTTTACTATCATTATTCTGAATTCTTTTTCAGGTAGACTGCCTATTTCCTCTTCATTTGTTAGGTCTGCTGGGTTTTTGTCTTGCTCCTTCATCTGCTGTGTTTTTTTCTGTCTTCTCATTTTGCTTATCTTACTGTGTTTGGGGTCTCCTTTTTGCAGGCTGCTGGTTCGTAGTTCCTGTTGTTTTTAGTGTCTGTCCCCAGTGGCTAAGGTTGGTTTAGTGGGTTGTGTAGGCTTCCTGATGGAGGGGACTAGTGCCTGTGTTCTGGTGGATGAGGCTGGATCTTGTCTCTCTGATGGGCAGGTCCACGTCTGGTGGTGTGTTTTGGGGTGTCTGTGGACTTATTATGATTTTAGGCAGCCTCTCTGCTAATGGGTGGGGTTGTGTTCCTGTTTTGCTAGTTGTTTGGCATAGGGTGTCCAGCACTGTAGCTTGCTGGTCGTTAATGAAGCTGGGTGCTGGTGTTGAGATGGAGATCTCTGGGAGATTTTCGCCGTTTGATATTATGTGGAGCTGGGAGGTCTCTTGTTGACCAGTGTCCTGAAGTTGGCTCTCCCAGCTCAGAGGCACAGCACTGACTCCTGGCTGCAGCACCAATAGCCTTTCATCCACACTGCTCAGGATAAAAGGGAGAAAAAGTAGAGAGAAAGAATTAGTAGAAGTAGGAAGAAAGGAAGGAAGGAAGGAAGAAGAAAAGAAGGAAAGAGGGAAAGAAAGAAAGAAAGGACGGAGGGAGGGAGGGACGGTGGGAGGAAGGAAGGAAGGAGGGAAGGAAGGAAAAAAGAAAGAAAGAAAGAAGATAAAATAAAAGTAAAATATAAAGTTATTAAATTAAAAAATAATTATTAAGAAAAAAATTTAAAAAAACAAGGATGGATAGAACCTCAGGACAAATGGTGGAAGCAAAGCTATACAGACAAAATCTCACACAGAAGCATACACATACACACAAAAAGCGGAAAAGGGGAAAAAATCATAAATCTTGCTCTCAAAGTCCACCTCCTCAATTTGGGATGATTCGTTGTCTATTCAGGTATTCCACAGGTGCAGGTACATCAGGATTATTGTGGAGATTTAATCCGCTGCTCCTGAGGCTGCTGGCAGAGATTTCCCTTTCTCTTCTTTGTTCGCACAGCTCCTGGGGCTCAGCTTTGGATTTGGCCCCGCCTCTGCGTGTAAGTCGCCGGAGGGCGTCTGTTCTTCGCTCAGACAGGACGGGGTTAAAGGAGCAGCTGATTGGGGGCTCTGGCTCACTCAGGCCGCGGGGAGGGAGGGGCATGGAGGGCGGGGCGGGCCTGCGGCGGCAGAGGCCAGCGTGCCGTTGCACCAGCCTGAGGCGCGCCGTGCGTCCTCCCGGGTGAGTCGTCCCTGGATCCCGGGACCCTGGCAGTGGCGGGCTGCACAGGCTCCCCGGAAGGGGGTGTGGATAGTGCCCTGCGCTCGCACACAGGCTTCTTGCTGGCGGCAGCAGCAGCCTTAGCGTCTCCCGCCCGTCTCTGGGGTCCGCGCTTTTAGCCGCGGCTCGCGCCCGCCTCTGGAGCTCCTTTAAGCAGCGCTCTGAATCCCCTCTCCTCACGCACGAGGAAACAAAGAGGGAAGAAAAAGTCTCTTGCCTCTTCGGCAGCTCCAGACTTTTCCCCGGACTCCCTCCCGGCCAGCCGTGGCGCACTAACCCCCTGCAGGCTGTGTTCACGCCACCAACCCCAGTCCTCTCCCTGCGCTCCGTCCAAAGCCCGAGCCTCACCTCGCAGCCCCGCCCGCCCCGGCGGGTGAGCAGACAAGCCCCTTGGGCTGGTGAGTGCCGGTCGGCCCTGATCCTCCGTGCGGGAATCTCTCCGCTTTGCCTCCCGCACCCCTGTTGCTGTGCCCTCCTCCGTGGCTCCGAAGCTTCCCCCCTCCGCCACCCGCAGTCTCCGCCTGCGAAGTGGTTCCTAGTGTGTGGAAACCTTTCCTCCTTCACGGCTCCCTCCCACTGGTGCAGGTCCCGTCCCTATCCTTTTGTCTCTGTTTTTTCTCTTTTTCTTTTGCCCTACCCAGGTACATGGGGGGAGTTTCTTGCCTTTTGGGAGGTCTGAGGTCTTCTGCCAGCGTTCAGTAGGTGTTCTGTAGGAGTTGCTCCACGTGTAGATGTATTTCTGATGTATTTGTGGGGAGGAAGGTGATCTCCGCGTCTTACTCTTCCGCCATCTTCCCCTCATCCCCTGCCCTTGATGGTTGAATGTAGTTAACCAGGTGTCCTGGGTGGGCCAGAGCTGAGGCTCAAACTGTCCAGAAAGTAGAGTCCGTGCTTCTTCTGGAACCTCTTTATGGCCCTAATTTTCAGCTGGGGGCAAACACCCGACCTTTGTCTACAGCTGACACCCAGACGTCTACAGGCCCCTGTGACGTACATGACGGGGGTGGCAGATCGAGGCCAGTTTTCAGTGAGCGCTATCAAGCCTCCCAAGAAAAAGTGCACCACGGGGACGAGGAGGTTGCGCAAAACACACAGCTCGCCCTCCAGGTCAAGTTTCCAGAGGGTGTGGTAGTTAGACCCACCCTCACCAAGACACCCGGCCACACTCATGGTGCGGCCTGAGGAGCAGAGTAGCTGACTCTGGGACGTGCGGGGGCCCCTCCCCGAGGGACCATCAGGGTGGTAGGTTCTCTTCTGTCTCTGGATGTCACTGACTGGGAGAAAACTGCAGGGCCTGACATGCAGGCAGAGGAAGATATGGCCTACCAGGTGGAACACTGGTGGCCCTGCCAGCCCTCCACAGAGGGTGGGTGGCACCTGGCCTCCTGTGCAGGGTGCCCAGAGTCACCCAGGACCGCTGCGTGAGGCCTGATGTCAGTGTTCGAATGATTGCTTTCAGACCAGCGGAGAAGCCAAAGCCTTGGGTGGTTTGTGGGGGGAAAAAAAAAAAAAGAAAACCACAATCTAAACTACAAAAGAAAACAACAACAACCCAAGTAGGGAATGTTTGTCCTAGAGATCGTAAGATAGGGGCTTGAAAATCGCCAGGCCGCAGGCAAGCTTCTTGACGTGAAGCCAGACTTGAGGCGGACGTTCTAGGCAAACCTTCCAGGAATCTAATCAGAATCACACTGAGTGCCCGTCAGTCATTTTTCTGTAAATGTCTGCCCCTTAAAGACGACGTCTTGCTCGGCTGTGACCTCTCTCAGTGCACCCGTGTCACAGCCGCCCTGGTGAAGCTCCCAGACCCTCACAGCCGTCCCCGGAATCTCACTGAGGGGCGTGGGGACCTGGGGCACACATCGTGGTGCCCAGAAATGCCAGCCCCTCTGCGAGATCCCAGCAGCCACAGGAGGCAGGAAGCCTGTGGGTCTGAGCCCAGGCGCTGGGGGCACAGAGCCTTTGCCCCAGAGGAGAGGGGTGAACAGACTGCAGGCGTGACAGACGCAGGCTGATAGCTTTTAAGCCGCCCCCCTGCACCTGTTCACGGCTGGTTGGGAGCCCCCTGTGGTACGTTTTATGCCTGTGAGACATTCGAACCACAGGAGTCCCTCCCAGCCTGTGCACGACCCTCGCCCTGGCCCCAGCCCCTAAATACCAGAAAAACCCCACGCCCGTCTTCCCCTGCAATCTCATTTGGGGACCTGCTTGGGAAGCCTGCCCGCTCTCCCCAGGAAGCCTCCTTGTGTGAGTAAAGAACCTTCTGCACCTTCTTGGCGTGTGCGGGGTTCATCGTTTAAACCCCTGGGGCCAGCTTCCGACGAGACCCACCCTGGTTCCGCAGGTGCCCCCAGCGTGGCCACAGGGAGCACGGTCTTGGGCTCTGGATTAACTAAATGAAGTTCAGCTGTGAGTGGGGATGCAGGTGGGCCCCTGTCCCCACTGGACTGTGCACACAGCTAGGACCGGGGGCCAAGTGTGCCTCAGAAGACATCTGCATAAAGCTTTTAATTAAAGTCACTGGCTGAACAGAGGCTAGTGGGATGGGGACGCCCCACCCGACAAAGAGGGAGGGAGAGGGCGCTGACCTGGATGAGGGGGGCCGTGAGGACAGAGAGAAGGGGAGAGCGTCCAGATGTGTCTTGCAGGGCGTGTTTGCGGAACCCAGCACCTACCCTGAGCACCGGGAAAGGAGCCTGTGGCCATCTCCTTCGTCTTATGCGTGTGGCCCATAAATCTTGCCTGTGTCCCTCAGCGGCATTATTAGTGGCAATATTGCCGTGTCCCTTAGCCTGTTTTGGTGCGCGTACCAGCTAGAGCCACCCACCGTTACCTGTGAGATATGGGCGGATCCCTCATGTTAGCATTTATGTCAATAATGGGGGCATTTCTATTTTGAGCCAGAGGACAAGGGATCTAATATCCGACATCTTGATCATTCCTTCAAGAGCTTAGTTCATTGCACATGATCAATATTTAATATAACTTCCTCCGTTATTAAAGCTCTGCTTCTTTAAAAACAATGATGTGCCCTCTCCTGCCACGGGATTCAGTGACACCGGAGCCCTGGGAGCCTGTGATGCTGGTCACTCTGTGGTAATGATGGATTCCCTTCTTCTGCAGGTATATTCTTCTCTTTGTAAAACTGCACTTGATTGGGACAAACGCATGGATGATGTCTTGAAAAATGACCCAAACTGAGCTTTTGGGAGAGAGTAAGATCTCAGTATAACCAATCTTTGCAAAGAAGAAAGACAGGAAAGTAATAAGTGACTCAAAAGAACACTAGGGTTGGGGACAGGAAGGACCAAGGGCTCCCCAAATAAGAGGCTTGTTCGGTTCAAAGTGGTAGTGATGGGATCACCTTCCAGCGTGGTCCTAGGAGTCACAATGCTTGGGTTTCAAATCCTCATTCTACCTCTGTGACACAGGCACGTGAACTCAATCCTCAATACAGCTCCCCCCTCCCTGTGTTCCAGATGGGGAAACTGAGGCACGGAGAAGTTAACATATGCAGAGAACTTAGAAGATGGCTCAACACGTGGTGAGTCCAATATAAATGGTAGTTACTTGAAAACTGGCAGCTGGCTAAGGGCTACGCACGAGATGAATAGGGTTCATCTCCTAAACTACCAGCAGCGGTAGCAAGGTTGCAGGATACAAGGTTAATACACAAAAGTCAACCACTTTCCTATTCACCAGCACAACCTGGGCACTGGGACTTTCAAAATCGCCCCAGTTGATTCTTATACACAGCCAATGTTGGGAACCCCGGCTCCAGGGCATTCAGGCACCCCTGACCCACCAACCGAGGCCTGATGAACAGGCGGCTTTACGTGATCATAATAGCAAGTTTGCATCCTGCTAAGAAAAGTCAGCTATCTTGCTATTTCGCTATCCTAATCATCCTAACATTGGAGTGCGTGGCATAATTTGCAATCTTAATGAGAACTACTTTCTTAGTCTTAATTGGATTCCAAGTTACATTAATTCTTTATAAAAATCTCTCAATATATTATGCTTACTAGGCCAGAAATATTTTGTTCACGCTGCATTTTAAACATGAGAGAGAGAGGGAAAAGAAAAAAGAACAGAGCAGATAGCTCATTTAAAAATACTCTAAAAGGCAAAAGCAGCCCTTCACACACGCCAGCGTGGCAGACGTGGATTTAGTCCCAGCTCATGTTGTAGAAACAAGACTTCTTTTTGCAGGAAACGGAAAACAGCAGCCCAGGAAGCAGCGTGACTCGGGGCTCACGACCTGCCCGGCTGGGGAGACACCCCTGCCGAGGCCACCTAACCTCTACGAGCCCCTGTTTCCTCAGGTCAGGAAAGAGAAGAAGCCAGCTCTCACTACCTGTGGGGGGCAGGTGCTGGGCCAGGCCCCTGTGTTTACAACTTAATGAGAGAAATTCTAAGATTTGCTTTAACTCAGGTGAAATGGAGGCCCAGGCACATGAAGTGAATCGTCCAAAATCACACAACCAGGAAAGGCAGAGACAGGACTCAAAGCTGGGCACCTCTGAGCGCAAGATCCTTCTGTCTGCATCACTCTGGCTTAACAATTCCAACTGAGATTAAAAAAAAAAACCAGTTCAGATCTGAAGACACCACGCCAAGTGAAATCAACCAGACTAAAAGGACAAACACTGGGTGACTCCGCTGACACGAGGTGTCCAGAGCAGTCAGATCACAGAGACAGAAGGTAGGATGGCGGGTGCCGAGACTGGGCGTGGCAAGAAGGGAAGTTAGTGTTTAACGGGGACACAGTGAAACATTTCTGGAGATGGATGCCCAGGGATGCGGACACACACGACGCTACTCAGCTGTCCACTTAAAGATGGCTAGGATGGTAAACTTTATGTTATGAGTATTTTACCACAATAAAAAAAGATAAACTATATTTAAAAAAAACCATGTGCCGAGAAATGAGCAAATAGAGGGACTGAGACCCACTTTAGGGCATGAAAAGCAGTGGAATGCCTGAGCCCACGACTGCCTGCCCGGCAGCTGGCTCCTCCCACCGAAGGCTGAGCCCAGGGATTCGTCCTCCAAGGCGGGAGGGAGAGGAAACCCAGAGCTCCTGATGTCAGGTGCCTGGTGACCTGGGACAGCTCCTCAGTAACTTTTCCAAACCCCACCAGGAAGCCAACGGCACCAGGTGCCATGAGACGCGGTAAGATGCGGCTTTGCTTCAGGCTAAGCCCCTCACCCCGGGGGAGGATGATCCAGTGGCCGGGGCAGGTGTGCTGCACCACATCCTGCAGGGGTTCATCCACTGGGGGCCCGACTCAGCAACGGCCCCACCCCAGACCTACTGAATCAGAAGCCCAGGGAGGGACCCCGGCCATCTGGGCTTTAACATGCCCCCCAGGTGAGTCTGCTGGCCGCCGGTGTTTGAGGACCAGCTGTGTGTCTCGCTCCCCATGAGGGAAACACAGTCACCTGTGTACTCACGGAATCGCCAACAGAGCCTTTAGAAAACATTAGAAACAGGGGGACGGGAGGGCTGTCATGACAAATGTACACTCAGTGTGGACGGCCTTGGTGACAGTAGCAAACGTTGCCAGAGTGGCCAGGACAGTCAATGTGGTCAGCGGTTCGAGACAGAGACGGGACTCGTAACGCTGGTGACCGTTCTGAGAAGCCAGGGAGACCAGGGTCTGTCCTCAGAACAGGGCAGATGAGGGAAGGAAAAGTGGGACCTTGGAAAGGAGGCACTGAGCAGGGTAAGAAGCGCACTGGAGTGAAGACCAGTGAGATCGCACAGCACCCAGATCGTAGGGGGCAGAGAGGCGGGGCGACAGCCGCAACGTTGGGGGTAAGAGTCACAGACCGTTCTTCCCAAGGCCACGCGCTCTTGGTGTCAGACCCTGAGCAATACAGACAGCGAGAAACCCCTTACACAGTCCCGTGTGGGCAGCAGGTGCGTCCCTGGTGGGCACACCGTCAGCGGCCGATGCTGTGTGCTGTCGACTGTCCTATTGTGGCCTCACCCTTCACCCCGGATCTACTGGATCTGGAAGCAGAGGGGGGTCACTTTCATGTCTTTGAGCAGAATAGTACAATTCTCAAGGCAGGACTTATGCTGGTGAGACTTGTGTGTTTGGGACTTGCTGGCCCCCGTCCTCTCGGAAAGGGATCCTGCAGCATCTAGGGTTGCACCCCTGCTCACACTGTGACGGACAGGGTGTCAAGGGCTGTCACCTGAGGCCACATCGGGGATTATTGCACCCCTGCTCACACTGTGACGGACAGGGTGTCAAAGGGCTGTCACCTGAGGCCACATCGGGGATGACACCTGAGGTGAAGGTCAATAGGTCATACCTTATAATCCAGAAAATCCAGTTTCATGTTGCTCTCTCTTTTTTCTTCTTTCGAGCTTCCTGAGGCTTAGAGAAAGGCTTCTCTGAAGTCCAGCCTGGTCTTAGTCACACTCTGGGGATATGAAGATACAGTCATAAGTCCCTGCGTGGCTGAGTAAGTATCAGAACACATACAGGTTAAAAGTAAAAGGATGGAAAGATACATGATGCAAATCTAGTCCTAAGAAAACTAGAGCAGCTATTTTTTTTAATTAATTAATTTATTTTTGGCTGCGTTGGGTCTTCGTTGCTGTGCGCGGGCTTTCTCTATTTGCCGCGAGCGGGGCTACTCCTCGTTGCAGAGCACGGGCTCTAGGCGCACGGGCTTCAGTAGTTGTGGCACGTGGGCTCAGCAGTTGTGGCTCGCGGGCTCTAGAGTGCAGGCTCAGTAGTTGTGGCACACGGGCTTAGTTGCTCCGTGGCAGGTGGGAACTTCCCAGACCAGGGCTCGAACCCGTGTCCCCTGCATTGGGGGTGGGGACATGGGTTCCACTGCACCACCAGGGAAGCCCCTAAAGTGACTACCTTGAGTGGACTTCAAAACAAGAAAAATCGGGCTTCCCTGGTGGCGCAGCGGTTGAGAGTCCGCCTGCCGATGCAGGGGACATGGGTTCGTGCCCCGGTCTGGGAAGATCCCACATGCCGCGGAGCGGCTGGGCCCGCGAGCCATGGCCGCTGAGCCTGTGCGTCCGGAGCCTGTGCTCCGCAACGGGAGAGGCCATAACAGTGAGAGGCCCGCGTACCACAGAAAAAAAAAAAAAAAGAACAAGAAAAATCGAGAAAAAATACTTCAAAACACGTATTTTGCTCACAAGTCTGCAGTTTTGGCCGGCAGATCTCAGAGCGGGTGGATGTCCCTGGCCCAGCGCGTGTCAGCTGTGGCAGTTCATGGTGGGGACTCGAGAGTCCTCTGAAGGGATCTTGCCCACTCACGGGGCTGGCAGGCGATGCTGGCTGGGACGGGGAATGGAGTTGACGGACCCAATCCACTCTGTCTTCCACAGATGCATTTGGCTGCAAGGAAAGAGGCTTAAATTAATCAAAGAACAGTGGCTGAAATTATAAGGACTTGGCTGTGGAGGGAGGGAGTTGCAGGGTGAAGGAATTCAGAGGCTCAGTGAATCCCAGGCTCTTGACCGGACCTGGGAAGGGTCTGACGTTTTATCTACTTGCAGAGCCACTGTTTCATGAACACTGGCGGCCACGGCTCCTGACTTCACACAAGATCTCAGGATGAGAAGGGAGGCAACCAAGGTCTCTTCAGGCTAAACTGCAGTCCAGAGCTGGAGAACTGACATGGTCTTGAGTGAAGAAAGTACAGGTGAACTACTGATACTGGTCCACAAGCAAGTCCACTGTTTTATCAGAAGGTCAGTCTCTTCTCACAAGCTTCACACTGACTGCTCCCAGGTTCCAGCGCGAAACCATGGCTCCATTGGTTCTGTTTCTCCAGGGAATCCTGACCAGTACGGGGACATGAAGACAACGGTTCTGTATCCGGGCAGGCTCACCCTGCTTCATCCCTATTTCTCTGGACGGTGGGAAGCGTGCATCAAGCCCGAGTAGCCACAGGACTCGGGGGACCTGGCCCCAGGGGACCCTCACTCTCACACTAGGACATTCGCCGGGACCCTCTGCTTCAGCTCTGTCCCGTAGGTCGGGGCTGAATGGCAGGAGGAGGGAGCAGCTCCGGCCACAGCCAGGCTCTCGGAAACGGGGCTCGCCACCTCCACTTGCAGATTCCCAGGCCAGGCAAGGTCAGGTGCCACAGGGACAGGCCCTGTTTCCTCTGCTCCTGCCTTTCTCTGCTGAGCCTTCTCACCAAGCCCACACGGCAACATAATCCTCCTCACAGCACCAGCCTGCCCGGAAGCTTCGGCCCTTAGTGCACCTCGGCTGGAAGACTTGACGGCTCAGGGTGAACGAGGCCAGGCCCCCAAGATGCAGAGCTGACAGGGCAGGGAGGCGGGGAGTGCGCTCAGCTGGGAGCCCAGCCATGCGGAGGGTTTGCGTGGGGAGCAGATCAGGGTCAAGGGCAGAACTGAGGTGTCCACCTCCTAGAACCCGGCGCTGAGAACCCGTGGGACTGGTGGATGCAGGGCAACTTCCTGCCGACGCTTGTCGACCTCCACAGGTGGGTCTTGGCTTCCAAAAGAGACGAGAACTTAGGGATGATAATCTTGTCTCACCCACCATGCCCTCGACCGAGCTGTGTTGTCACCGAGGCAGCTCAGTTGAGATTTCCACACTGTAACGTGTTTAGAATCAAAGCCATCGATTCAGAAGAAATCCTGCGAAACCTTACGTGGAGCCAGCCCGCCTGCTCCCTTCCTTTGCACAGGTACCCTAACCTCCAACACCAGAGGGCCAGTTGGTATGTGCCCGTTTCACTCTACTTCTGGGAGAAAAGAAAAGTACTCGAAAGTCTTCAGCGAGGTGAAGCACAAAACCAGAGAGCCGTAACGAACCTGCTGGCAGGAAGATTACGGTGGATAAAGGGGTTTCTCAGACCCAAGGCGGTAAGTAGCAGAGGTGGGGACCAATTCATTCTTTCACTTGAGGTGCCTTTGGCCATTCAGCTGCTGAGTCCAGGAGACTCAGGGTCCCCTCCCACAGTGTAAGGGGTCCTCCTCCCATCGGCCCAGGGATGGGAACGGGATGCGGGGGCCAGGGAGGCGAGGGAGAGGGGACGGGGGTGCACACGATGAGGCACGGCCAGAATCCTCCCTCGCCATCCTCGGAGGCCGGCCCTCCCTCCCTCCGTCTCCTGCCCCCAAGAGGGCCTCAGGGTCCCAAAGCACAGGTGCAGGTAAGTCTGTGGCTCTCCTCCCCCACCCAGCCCCCATCCCAGCCCGTCCAGGGGCCACGGCAGCCTCAGCTGGCCGGTCCAGGTTGCTCTAGCCTCGGTTTCTCTTGTACAACAGCCTGGCAGCTCCGAACAGGGAACTTACTTACTGTGCTTCTTGTCACTTCTGTTTTTGAGTCAGCGGCTCCGTGGAGCAGAAGATGCTGTGGGGAAAAGCTTCCAGGTCAGGGAGGCGCTCACCGACCGGCTGCTCAGTCTGAAGTGACAGCCGCCTTCACTGAACACGCAGCTCTGTCCACACAGCCCCCAACCCCCCATCGAGGTCTCTTAAAGTGTCCTTCGTGCCCATCAGGTAGCGGTTAGAGAGCAGACGAGGGCTACGTGACACAGCATCCTGCCTGTGAGGACCCACTCCCTCAGACCCACGTCTGGACGCAGAACTGACGGCCTGCAGTTGGAGGAGGGCGATTTAATACCTGCTCCTTCCAGGCAGGAATGAGGACCCAGGCCGGGCACCGACACCACCCCGCTCTCCCAGCCTCCATCAGGGGCACGTTCTGTGCGGTAGGAAATGCCTATTTTCAGGCAGAAGCAGCCTTGGGAAGCAGAAGTTTGGGGTTAGACCACTGACTGCATACCCTACACGCAGAAGGCTCAGCTGGAGGGCCGGGAAGCCGCTGGGCTCCAGACCCCGGGGTGGAGGACGGGCCCAGCGGCAATGTCCACCTGCACTGGGCAGCTGGTCACTTGAGGGCAGGGGATGACAAGGCGGGTGGGAGGCCCCGCAGGGGTGCTGAGGGCCCCTGCGCCGGGTGACACCTCATCCTGGTCCTTTCAGACACATCCAGGCGGGAAGCTTCTGAGGTGCTCGAGGCAGTGCTGACCCCCTGTGGAAGGTCCCTGCACTTCTCCGTGAACTAGCTTCCCAGCCAGCTGGTTCCCGACAGCACGTGTAGCAGCAGCGCTAAAATCCACTTATCACTGGATTTGGGTCCACCGACGCCCCCGCTATGGAGTAGGCATCATTCTCACCTTGTTACAGGCGAGGAAACTGAGGCTCAGAAACCGTATGTGAGTAAGGCCAGCAGGTCCGGGGAAAGGCCCAGGGAGCCAGACGGAACCCCGCCAAGGAGGCGGATGCAGCCGACACCCAACCTTGCCACAACACCAGAGAGATTACCACAAGAGGGGGCTGCTTCACACAGCAAGCGCCTCCCCCTGCGTCCGCCCTATAAATTTTGTTGGCGCCCGCACCCGGGCGCGACTTCTCTGGCCCCTTTCTCTCGGACCAGTGAACCTCGCCCGGGAGCGCTCCCAAATAAAGCGTGTTTAAGCTCGCCTCCGTCTTTGGTGCCGTTTCTTACATTTGGTGCCGAAACCCGGGAGGGGTACCCAGCCCCACAAATTACCGCGGGGCCACCCCTCCCCGCCCCCCCAGGGGACGACCGGGGACCTCTGCTCACCCACCCGATCCGGCAGAAGCGGGGTAAGTTCCTCCTTCGTTCCCCTCGACCCCCGGGGGCCCTACCCACTGGACTCCCTGGCCTTAACTGCGGCCGCGTCAGGGACTCCTCCATCCTCCCTCCGAGCCTCGGGCGATTGTGGAGACGTCCCAACCGCCTGACTGCTCTCCCATCCGCCGTGACCAGCGATTGAGACCAGAGACGTCTCTCTCTTTCTCTGTTCACCCGGGGACAGACCGGAGGTCATGGGGACTTCAGAATCCAAACCAGATCCTAAGGCACCCCTGGGGTGTCTCCTGGCCAACTTTTCAAAACTCGGCTTTTCTCAAGATCGCCGCCGCAGGCGGCTCGTATTCTATTCCACCGAGGCCTGGCCACGGTACCCTCTAGAAAATCAATCTAAATGGCCTCCTGAAGGGACTTTCGATTTCAACATCCTCCGCGATTTAGATAACTACTGCCGCAGGACGGGCAAATGGTCCGAGGTCCCCTACGTCCAGGCCTTCTGGTATTTACCCTCCCGCCCTTCCCTCTGCGTCGATTGTTCCACCTCCCAGATCCTTCTTGCCAAACAGACATCTCCTACATCCAAGCCCCTAATTTCCTTTGACGATGACCCCTCTCCACTAGCCGACCCACCCGAATCTCTCGCCTCCCCCCTCCAGAGTTCCTCTCCAACCCCCACCCTACCCTGGACCGGTCCCTCTCCCTCCCGAACCCACTCCAGCGCCCCCCCCACCGCTCCCCCACTTCCCCTGGTAACCTCCCCCTTGGCTTCCCCTTCCCCCGCTTCCTCCCCCTCCACCTCTCTCTCCTCGCCCCTCTCTTCGCCAATCAGCTCACACACCCGCTCTCACCACCACGACTCCCAAGACCCAAACCTTCCCTGTCCCTTAAGAGAGGTGGCCGGAGCGGAAGGATTAGTTAGGGTTCATGTTCCCTTTTCCCCTCCAAGATCTCTCTGATAGAAAAGCGATTAGGCTCCTTTCCTGCCGAGTCCTCCGGCTACGTCAAAGAATTTCGCTCTCTCTCTCAAGCTTACGATCTAACCTGGCACGACATCTGTGTGATCCTGTCTTCCACTCTGACCCCCGACGAGAGGGAACGAATTCAAACTGCTGCCCATAACCACGCAGACCAGGTCCACCTCACTGATAACTCTATGCCCGTCGGAGCCACTGCTGTTCCTGGCACTGATCCGGGCTGGAGTTACCAGGACGGCCAAGACGGTCGCCGCAAACGCGATCTAATGATCCAATGCCCCTTGGCTGGTATGCAGGCTGCCTCCCACAAGATTGTCAACTTCGAAAAGCTAAAAGAGAGAACCCAAGAGCCCAATGAAAATCCAGCCGTTTTTCTCACCCGCCTTACAGAGGCCCTAACTCTCCACCCGCTTGGACCCTGACACCCCCGCAGGCGCAACGGGCTTGGCCACCCTCTTTACCACCCAATCAGCCCCTGATATCGGAAAAAACTTAAGCGGGCAGAGGACGGCCCCCAGACTCCCATCCGAGACCTGGTAAAAATGGCCTTTAACGTCTACAATGCCCGTGAAGGTTGGTAGAGTCCAGCCGACAGGCCCGGATGCCCCAAAAGGTGGCCCTCCAGACCCAAGCCCTCGTAGCCGCCCTGCGGCCGCCATCTCCCAGGGACAACATCCACGGGACCTGCCGAAGGCAACCCCACCAGGGGCCTGCTTCAAGTGCAGAAAAGAGGGTCACTGGGCTCGCCAATGTCCCAGTCCCCGGCCTCCTTCCAAGCCCTGCCCTGGCTGCGGGCTAACAGGCCATTGGAAGAGTGACTGCTCTACGGCCGGCCCTCCCTCAGCGCCTCCACGCGGAGGGCGAACCGACCCGACGGCTCTACCACTCGAACTCCTGGGATTGGCTGACGACTGACATCACCCAGACTCAAAGACCCCCATCACCCTCGCCGAGCCCAGGGTAACGCTACAGGTAGCGGGTAAGTCCATCTCATTCCTGGTGGACACGGGGGCTACCTATTCGGTCTTGCCTACATATTCCGGGCCAGGTTTTCCTTCCCAGATCTCGGTTATGGGCATTGACGGTAAGCCGTCCTTCCCGCTCCAGACCGGCCCCCTCTCATGTTACATCAAGAGGCTCCCTTTTACTCATTCTTTCTTAGTCATACCGTCCTGCCTGGTTCCTCTGCCATGTCCTGATGTTCTCTTCCAATTAGGGGCCTCTCTCCAACTGGCCAGGCTTGATCCTAAGGCCCCCTCAACTCCTGCTCCCCCTCCTCGGTCTGGTAGCGGAACCCTCTCCCGCCTCTCTCCCTCCTCCCATCTCCCCCAACCTGATAGACCCCCAGGTCTGGGATACATCAAAACCCATAATAGCGCCACACCACCCCCCGTCCTAATCCGTCTAAAAGACCCCTCCAAGTTTCCATCCAGGCCCCAATTCCCCAGCTCTGAGACTCATCTAAGGGGCTTACAGCCTATTATCAGCAGACTCTTAGACCAGGGGCTCCTCGTCCCCACGGACTCTCCCTGCAACACCCCCATCCTGCCTGTCCGCAAGGCCTCAGGAGATTACCGCCTGGTCCAGGACCTCGGACTGACCAATGAGGCGATAATTCCCCTCCACCCAGTTGTGCCAAACCGGTACACTTTGCTCTCCATATCCCCCGTCCACCACCCATTTGACGGTCCTTGATCTCAGAGACGCCTTCTCTTCTATCACCCTGCACCCTGATTCCTACTTCCTTTTTGCACAGATCTGGATACCCAGGCTTCCCGCCAGCTCACCCGGACGGTTCTTCCCCAGGGCTTCCGCGACAGCCCCACCTCTTTGGCCAGGCTCTGGCGCGGGACCTCGCTTCCTGCCCTCTCACCCCCAGTACAGTCCTCCAATACGTGGATGACCTCCTCCTCTGCAGCCCATCTCTCAGCCTCTCAAAACAGCACCCTGCTGACCTCCTCAATTATCTCGGCTCTCGTGGCTATCGGGTCTCTCCAGCCAAGGCCCAACTGTCTACACCCTCAGTAACCTACCTGGGGATTCACCTTACCCCCACAAGGAGCCTGACAGCCGACCGCACCCAGGCCATCCGCGACCTCCAACCTCCAGAGACAGCTGACCAGATTGTCTCCTTTCTGGGCCTAACAGGATTTTTCCGACACTGGATCCCTAACTTTGCTCTTCTTGCTAAGCTCCTATATTTAGCTGCTAAAGAAACCCCCCAAGGACCCCTTACCTCTCCCTCCACTGTTCGACGGGCCTTTCTCACCCTCAGAGACACCCTGATATCCTCCCCTCCCCTTTCTCTGCCTAACCCAGACCGTCCTTTCCACCTCTTTGCAGATGAATGGATCGGAATAGCAACTGGACTCCTTGCCCAACCCATAGGGCCTTCCTATTGCCCTGTGGCCTACCTCTCCAAACCACTTGACCCGACCATTCGGGGACGGCAACCATGCCTCCGAGCTGACCAAACAAACACTCACACTGACCCTGGCCCGCCCCTGACTGTATTCTCCTCCCACCGGCTGGTCGACCTCCTAGGCCATAAGTCAGTCTCTCTCTCTCTCTCTCTCTCTCTCTCTCTCTCTCTCTCCCCCCCCCCCCCCCGCATCCAGGAATTCCACCTGCTGTTCATTGAAAACCCTGCTATCTCCCTCGACCTCACCCCCTGCCTAAACCCGGCCTCCCTCTTGCCTATCTCCGATACCGGGACCTCCCCTTCCCACTCCTGCCCCCAAGTCGTAGAGGCCCTCAGCCCGCCGAGGGAGGGACTCTTTGATACTCCACTGTTAAACCCGGACCGCACCCTCTTCGTAGATGGCAGCTCAATACTGGGCCCCGACGGACGCCGCTGGGCGGCCTACGCGGTAGTAACCATCTCAACCATCATCGAGGCCAACCGCCTCCCAGAAGGGACAACCTCTCAAAGGGCTGAACTGATAGCACTCACGCGGGCCCTCGACCTCTCTAAGGGCCAAAGGGTCAATATCTATACAGATTCTAAATACGCCTTCCTGACTGCACACAGCCGTTCAGCTCTTGGGAGGGAGCGTGGATTTTTGACCACCAAGGGCTCCCCGGTGGTCAACGCCTCCCTCATCGCAAAACTCCTGGAGGCCCTCCAGCTGCCTGAGGAGGTGGCAGTCATCCACTGCAGGGGCCACCAGTCTCCCTCTAACCCAATAGCACAAGGTAACTCAGAGGCTGGCTCCGTGGCCCGCGAGCTCGCCAGAGGCCCCTCCAGCTCCGATCTTGTTCCTCACCACCTCAATCTGACCCGCATATGACCCCCACGAAGAGACGGCCCTACTATCCAAAGGGGGCCACCAGGCCGAAAAAGGATGGATTTTTATGGACAACAAAGTTGCCCTCCCTTCAGCCCAAGCGGCCAGCCTCCTAGCAGACATCCACAAGTCCCTACACATTGGCCCGAGGGCGATGTTCCGTTTCCTAGATCCCCTCTTTTACATGCCTGGACTCAAGAGATGCCATCTCACAAACTCACACGGCTTGCCAGACTTGCGCGTCCGTCTCTCCACAAGGAGGCCTACGGCCCCGAATCCCTACTCACCAGATGTGCGGACACCAACCTGGCGAGGACCGGCAGACTGACTTCACCGCCATAAACGCTTCCGATATTTGCGCATTCTCGTTGACACCTTTTCAGGTTGGATCGAGGACTTCCCAATGGCCCGAGAAACGGCAGATACGGTCGCCACCATCCTTCTCCAACATATCATCCCCCGATTTGGCCTGCCGATCTCCATCCAGCCGGACAACGGACCCGCCTTCGTCTCTCAGGTGGTTCAACCGGTTTCTCCGCAGCCGTATACAAGAAGTCTCTCGGGTGGCGGTGAATCAGATGCTCCTCCACCCACATGCCTTACTACCCACAGAACCCCCCGCTGCCGCCCTCCCCTAACCTCCGGACCGCTGGCCGCCCGACTCCCTTCCGGCGCCCCCGTATGGCAGGAAGTAGCCAGAGACCAAACGTCGCCCCATTACACCAAAGAAGTCGGGATGTAAGGCCAGCAGGTCCGGGGAAGGGCCCAGGGAGCCAGACGGAACCCCCGCCAAGGAGGCGGATGCAACCGACCGGTCTTCCCGCTCCCCGAGGGGCGGAACCAACGGCTCTGAGGCGGATGCAGCCGACACCCAACCTTGCCACAACACCAGAGAGATTACCACAAGAGGGGGCTGCTTCACACAGCAAGCACCTCCCCTGCGTCCGCCCTATAAATTTTGTTGGCGCCCGCACCCGGGCGCGACTTCTCTGGCCCCTTTCTCTCGGACCAGTGAACCTCGCCCGGGAGCGCTCCCAAATAAAGCGTGTTTAAGCTCGCCTCCGTCTTTGGTGCCGTTCCTTACAGTGACCTGCCCAGGGCCATGCAGCCAGCGGAGGGCCGATGGGCGACCAGAGCTCCGGCCACAGGCAGGGCCCTGCTCCCCGCTCTACCTCCGTGACTGCCCCTCCCCAATCCCACCCTCTCCTGATCACTGCAGCGTTACAGTGAGTCTTCAGCAGGAGCGTCAGCCCTCTGACTCTGTTTCCTCCTTCAACATCGTGCTGGCCGCTCTTCTCAGACCAGCCCTGGCCCAGCCACACCCTCTCCTGAGCCCAGCCCCCCTGCACCGCACCCTCTGGCCAGGCCAGGCGCCTGCCTGCCCATCCTCCAGGAATAGAGGCCGCTGTGTAGACCAGTGCCAGCCCACAGCCTGGCAAAGGGCTTGTTTTGTCTTAGTCTCTGGTTTCCCCCCAGCAGACTGCGGGTTCCTGCGGGACCGCCGTGTGGGAGGGGTCCCTGCCCTAATCCTTCATTCCTTCATTGCCCCCTCTTGCCCAGCCGAGAAGCAGTAGCTGTTCTTTCATACCTCTTACCTCTGCACTCCTCGGGGTCCTCTTAAGGAATTAACCACCTGGTAGGACTTCACCTGTTAGGAATTAACCACCTTGTCTTGTTCTACTTAATAATTCTTTATAGAATTCCCTGGTGGTCCAGTGGTTAGGATGCCACATTTCCACTGCGGGGGGCACAGGTTCAATCTCTGGTCGGGGAGCTAAGATCCCGTAAGCTGCAGGGCCAAAAAAAAAAAAAATCTTTATATTAAAATACCCCTGTTCAAATAACCAGTAAGTTTCTGTCTCCCAATTGGACACTGACAGGCCCCCCGGCCGAGCTCCAGGCTGGCAAGAGGGGGAGTGTCTCTGGCAGACTCCCCGCCCCAGGGCACAAAGCAGAGTGGGGATAGGGGGTTGGGGGATGGGGCGTGCCTGTGGAGATACGGGAGAATCACTCAACAACGAACTGAGGGTGAAATAAAGATATTTTCAGATGAAAAGAATGAGTTTTTTTCCATCAGCAGATACTCACTGAAACAAATTCTAAAATAACATACTTCAGGACAGAACGAAGTGATCCCAGATGGAAGTCTGAAATACGCAAAGAAAGGATGAGCAAAAATAATGATAAATATTGGGATAAATCTAAAAGGACATGAAACAATGCTATCTTATGAGGTTGAAAAAAGGGAACATGCAAGTCAGACGGGGTGGGGGAGCTATGGACAGAATCGTATTTCCCCAAAATTCACACGTTGAAGCCCTACTCTCACTGTGATATACCATTTGGAGGCAGGGCCTTTGGGAGGTGATTAAGTTATGAGAGGGGCCCTCATGATGGGATCGGTGCTCTTATAAGAAGAGACCCCAAGGACTTCCCTGGCCGTCCAGTGGTTAAGACTCCGCCTTCCAGTGCAGGGGGTGCGGGTTCGATCCCTGGTCGGGGAGCTAAGGTCCCACATGCCTCGTGGCCAAAAAACCAAGACATAGAACAGAAGCAATATTGTAACAAATTCAATAAAGACTTTAAAAATGGCCCACATCCAAGAGTAAATCTTAAACAAACAGAAAAAGAAGAGACCCCAAACAGCTCTCCCTCTCCCCCTGCCCGGCCGTGTGAGGACACAGTGGGAAGGCGGCCGTCTGCAAACCAGGACGGGGGGCCCCACCAGAATCCAGCCACACTGGTACCCTGATCTTGGACTTCCAGCCTTTACAACTGTGAGAAAATACATTTCTGCTGTTTAAGCCACGCAGGCTGTGGTACTTCATTATGGCAGCTGAGCTAAAACAGGGATAAATGCGGCAAAGACCCTTGTATTGTCCTGAAGGAGTGAGCAGACAGGGCTAGCACCCAGGCGGCGTGAACCTGTACATCGTCCCAAGTGAACTGGCCACTAGGGTTCTGATTGGTCCGTGTGTGTCATAAAACAAATATTTTTATCACCTCTGCAGAAAATTATTGACTAACTTTAGACTTTGATAAATTAAGCTTTCATATTATAATTCTTAGAGTAATGACCCATTAAAATTTTTCCATTTAAAACACAGAAACTGTCAGAATGAGGAAAATATCCAAATATTTGCTAACAAGAGGCATATCTAAAACATAAGAATACAGATGTTGAAAGTAAAAGGACAGTAAAAGATGCAACAGGAAGATGTTAATCAAAAACAAAAAAGCCACTGGAACATTATAAATATTGGACAAAATAGATTTAAGGCAAAGATAATCACCAGGACGAAGCTCGTGTCATAATGACAGAAGCTCTTTCAGTAGAACAATGTCAGTTTGGTTAAAAGAACAGGTTCCAGAGTCAGTCTGTTCAAGTTCCAGCTCAGCTACTTACTATACGTGTGATCTTCAGCAAATTGCTTCGTCTCTGTAGTTTTCAGTTTCCACACGTAAACGGGATACTAATAGTAACTACCTTGTAGGATGGTTAAGAGGATAACAGAGTTAGCATATATTTAAAGCACTTAGAACAATGCCTGCCATGTATGGACACAGTAGGCATTACACACATAGGGCATGAAATTGCAAACCCTAATAACATGCATCAAAATACGTGAAGACAAGTTTAACAGAACGACAGAAATGAACAGATACCAGTCCTATTTTAAACACATCCTCTGAGTGATTAAAAATTCAGTAGCAATATGGAAGAGTTGACAATACAAAAAGTCTATGGACACATAAAACACTGCAGCCGATAACGTATACGTTATTTTCCAAAATTTGCCGTATACTGGGTCGTAAAGTGAATCTCATCAAATTTCCTACAAAGCATGCGTGAAATCATGAGAGACATGTTCTAGAACTACATGCAGTAAAGCTAGAAACCAAGAACAAGCCAAAGCACCTAGAAAATCCTCATCTGGAAATTAACATTTCTAAATAATTCACACAAAGTGGAAAATGTCTTGAACTGAGTGCACCATCACTCCCCACTGTACAGAGGAGGAAACTAAAGAATCGGTCATTTGAGTAACTGCCCAAGGTCACAGAGCAGAGGCAGGACTTGAACCCCAGAAGCCTGATTCTAGAGCCTCACTCTTTACTGTCGTGCTTTACTGTTTCCCTTAATTATAGGAAAATAAGGTGAATGTTATAATGGTCAGCAGCAGTCTTTCGTCTCTATATCACCATGTCCAGCATATCAAAAGGCCTTTATACATTTAAAAATAATTGATGAGTTTTTTTAGGTAGGTGAACATTTACTTGGTTACAAAATTGACAGGTACTGAAAGGGGAACGTAGCAGAGATTTCCCCTCCCCACCCCCAGACAGCCGGGGTGCCCTCCAGAGGTAATGCTGTCACAATCTTATGGGTCCTTTCAGAAATGTTTTATCCACATATAAACGAAGACATATATATATTTTTTTATCTAATGAATAGCATATATGCACATTTTCCTGCTCTTTGTTTCTTCACTTTAATGATCTATCTTGAAAATCACATGAATGCATTTGAAACATCCTCATTCTTTGTACAGTTGCAGAGTATTCCATTGTGTATGTACTATAATGTAATCCATATTCTGTTGCTAGAACAGTAGGTTGTCTCCAATCTTTTGTTATTTTAAACCATGCTGTGGGGAGTATGTCATTTTGCACATGTTCAATTAAGTCTGAAATACCTATCCGTCCCAGTTACTGGAATCTGTCCCGGTTCCTAAAGATGTATAACCAGTTACACCAAATCTGAGTTACCTAAAATGATGACATTTATTTCTGCTCACAGATCTGCAGTTTGCCCTGATGAGCTCTGTCGGGATGGATGTCCCTGCCTCAGCAGGTGTCACCTGTGGCAGTTCATGGCGGGGACTCTGAAGGGGTCTTGCCCACTCATGGGGCTGGCAGGTGATGTTGGCTGCTGGCTGGGACCATGGCTGGAACCAGACTTTGCGTGTGGCCCCTCAGGTGGCCTGGGCTTCCTTACAACATGGTGGCTAAGCCCAGAGGTGGGTCCTGAGGGAGAGCCAGGCTTCTTGCCTTTGTGACCTTGCCTTGGAAGTCAGGCCTGCAGTGAGGCAGCCCCCAAGTCCCATCAGCTCCAAGGGGAGGGAAATAGAATCCACCTCTTGACAGTGAAGGGGCGAAGTGCTGGAGGAGAACGTGGGGCTGAAAATACCGTCCTCACACTTTTGGAAAATCCACTCTAGATGTGGATTTACTTGATCACGCATATGTACAGTCTTTTTTTTTTCTTTTTTGTCCTTCTTTGTTGGCATTGCCTACCATTATTACTATTATTATTATCATCTTGGCTGTGTTGGGTCTTCATTGCTGTGTGCGGGCTTTCTGTAGTTGTGGCGAGCGGGGGCTACTCTTTGTTGCAGCACGTGAGCTTCTCACTGCGGTGGCTTCTCTTGTTGCAGAGCACGGGCTCTAGGCGCGTGGGCTTCAGTAGTTGCGGCACGCTGGCTCAGCAGTTGTGGCTCGTGGGCTCTAGAGCGCAGGCTCAGTAGTTGTGGCGCATGGGCTTAGTTGCTCTGCGGCATGTGGGATCTTCCCGGACCAGGGATCGAACCCGTGTCCCCTGCATTGGCAGGTGGGTTCTTAACCACTGCACCACCAGGGAAATCCCCTACCATTATTTAAAAAAAAAATTTTATTGGTGTATAGTTGATTTATCAACACAGTGTTGTGTTAGTTTCTGCTGTACAGCAAAGTAAATCAGTTATACGTATACATACATCCACTCTTTTTTAGAGTATTTTCCCATACAGGTCATTACAGAGTACTGGGTAGGGTTCCCTGTGCTATACAGTAGGTCCTTATTAGTTATCTATTTTATATATAGTAGTGTGTATATGTCAATCCCAATCTCCCAGTCTATCCCTCCTCCTCCCCCCGGTTTCCCCCCTGGTAACCATGTTTGTTTTCTACCTCGGTGACTCTATTTCTGTTTTGTAAATAAGTTCATTTGTGTCATATTTTAGATTCCACATATAAGCGATATCACATATTTGTCTTTCTCTGTCTGACTTACTTCACTCAATATGACAATCTCTAGGTACAGTCAGTGTTGACAGATGTTTGCTAACTGCCCTTTGGAGAATGTGTCCCAATTCACTCCTAACAGCAGGGCGCGAGAAACACATGCAGGACGGATCGAGGGAAAGAACGGGTGAGTGGATGTGCCGCAGGAGTGAAGCTGGTGCACCATGTGGCCACTGGGGGGCGGAGCTGCGCCCTCGGGAGGCTCCCTAGCACTTGGTGACACGCGCTTTAGCAGAGGGAGGCCGGAAGCTCCCTGCATCCGGTCCGTACTTCGGGGTCACACGGCACGGATGCCTCGGTGGACGGAAGAGGGGAGCCGGGATCACAGATTTCCGTTTCTCTAGCTCATCTGTACAGGGGGCGTCTGTTCCCCGTGGAGAGTCCTCCCCAAACCACAGGACCGGGACTCAGAACCCACCTGTCTTCTGCAGGGGCCTCAGGGGGTGATGCAATTCCTTTAAAGGCAGGTTTCCAAACGGCCTCCGTGTTAAGCCGGGAGTCGCTCCGCCCCGGGAGAACAGGAGATGCTGCTCTGCGGCCCAGAGACCGTGCGGATACTGAGCCCCGCGCTCCGGCTGTTGCCCAGGTGATTCCAGGGGCGCAGCTCCTCGCCCCGCCCTCCCGCGTGCAGAATCCTCAGTCGCTTGCAGGGACCCCAGACCAGAGACCCCGAGACCACGGGCGTCGGCTCCGGGCGTGGCATCCTACGGGCAGCAACACCCACTCTGCAAACATCTGCCCACACGGTCGTTTGCGGAACCTCGCATCCTGAGATGCAGGCCCGCCCTGGTGTCATCATCATACAGATGCCTATTCCTGACAGACCCAGTGGGGATGTCCGCGTCCACCACTGAGACCCGGGCGGGGCTCGGGACCTGCTGGAGTCAGGGAGGGTCGCGGGAAGCAGCGCAGCGCCTCGAGACATCCAACAATTGCTTTTAGTCCGAAGTGGGGGACCAGCAGCCTTCTTCCGCTGAGCCCTGCCGCCTACCATGAAGAGGCCGTGTTGCCCCTTGCACGGGCTCGTCTAGTTCTGGGGTCCATTTGTGCCCCAGCCCCTCGCTTCCACCTTGCAGTCCAGCCTCAGTCCGGCAGCGGGGAAGGCTGCCCAACGAGTCCTCCTGCAAATTCCTCCAACGCCTGGGAAGGCGGGGGCGCGGAGTCCCATCAGGAAGGCCGGGTTTGAACCTCAATCCTGGAACCCTGGGCGGGTGATGTGGCCTCACTTTTCTCACCTACGAAACGGATCACAGCCCCCATGGCACAGGATTGCTGTGTTCAGTGAGAAAGCACACGCAGCCACCCTAGCGTGAGGCCTGCCACGGGGGGCGGGGGCAGCCCCTGAGCCAGTCCCGCCACTCTGGCCCTGCCCGGACCTTACAGCCCCAGCCCTGGTGCCTTCGTCCAGACGGGAGATGCAGGCGTCCTGGCCACACTCCCAGCAGAGGCGGGTCACGCTGAGACTCAGCACCAAGGCTGCCGGGGCTCACGAGCCTCCCTCCAGCTTCCCCTCCACGCTCTGTTTCTCCAGCTGACGTGGACGGGCCCTTGGGGACACGGCAATTGCTCCCCCTGCATCACCTGTGTTGGGGGGCAGGTTGAGTGTCAGGCCCCGGGTGCCGGCTCCACCAGGGCCCAGCCCCGCCTGACTCTCTGCTGGACTAAGTGGATGCTGGACTTGGCCCTGAGCCCGGCGCTGGTGGCTCCATGCCACAGAGGGGTGGGGTGCCCTCCTCTCCATGCCGTGGCTGGCCCCTCACTGCCCTCTATCCACATCCACTAAGGAGCCTGCCTCCTGCCCTCCCAGGTCGGAAGCGAGGCCCCTGCTAACCTCCTTTCGGGATTGCTTTCCTGCGGTGGCCTCGGAACAGACTGCGTATGAGCCCAGCGGGCAGGGCCGGGAGGGGTGCGGGCTCCAGCAGGCTCCCTGGGCCCCCAGGCTGAGCACAGGCGCGTCTTTTTCATGCAGAGGTGGAGGGCCCGCCGGGGCGTTCGTTAGTCTCTCTGACCGCTTGTCTTAGCAGAGGGCACGTAACCATGGTACTAGGTGTGGGGCTCCCTGGAGGATGTTTATTCTGTTTCCCACTTAAAGGCAGTTACCACATGGGAAAGGACAACCTAGGGTGCTCCCCACCCTGGACCGGTGGTTAGGGACCCACCCGCCTGGGTCAGCTCTGCAGACCAACTGCACCCGGGGCCAGGAAGCCCCCTTCCCCCCTTCCCCGCCCCGCGTGATGGGCCAGGACCCCACAGCAGCATCTTTGTAAGACACGCGGCCCGAAGAAAATCAAGGAAGTGCTTGGCTCTCTTTCACGCCGCCTTTGACGCTGCCCGGCCCCGCGGGGCCGAGGGGCAGGGCACCCCCCGCCATCGTAACCTGCCCCACAAGCTGGTTTTATGGGCCATGAAGGGAGATAAGGGAACCTTTAAGAGTAGGTGCTCACAAGCCCAGGAGAGAAGTCCCGGGAGCCTGGGGCCAATTCACACACCTGCGTGCATCAGCCACCTTGTTCCCACCCCAAGGACCCCATGGCGGTAGAAACAGAGCAGAGACTCAGACTAACATCTCCCAGTCCAGCCACGGGAGGACGAAGCCCTGTCCAGTGAGTGACATCAACGGGGACAGCCCCCAGGCAAGGATCAGGCCCCAGCATTTGTCTTCCCAGGTTCTGAGGCCAAGAGCTCAAAGGGGCTCCTAACTTACCTGCCCCGAGACCATAACATCTCCCAGGGGCTTTGGGCAGCCAGGACCCATCGATATAAACAAGCGAGAAGCTTGGTGGAGGTGCCGAGCCGCAGGCAGGCTTGGAAGCGAAGGGACAGCCGCCCTGAAAGGAACATGGAGCTGGGCCACTGGGTGTGAAATCAGGGATGGTGATTCTGCATCCCTGCACCTGGGGTCCAAAGACGAAGATGGCCAGCAGGGACTCAGCTCGCCCCTGAGTGCACCAGGGCTGCACGGAGCCTCCTTCAGGAGCCAGAGGGACACACAGCCCCCTCCTGTGGTCTGGGGCCCAATGTCCAGTCCACTTGGTGCCTCCGCCGGCTGAGCAACAGCCTAGGTCACCGCAGGGGCATCTCTGGGCTCCTATCAACCATGGAAGGGCAGGTGCTGACCTGGCGTTTCTGGAACTTTGGTGTCCCTAAGAAACACCTGCGTGACGGGATAAACTGTGGATTCCACAGTCTCGTGCTCAAGGTTTGGGAGAGGGCCCGGAAATCTGCATTCTAATACGCATCCCAGGTAACTTTGAGGTGGCTAGGGTGGGGGACCGCCCTGGGAGAAAACCCCGGCTCTGCTGGTAAGACAGGGAAGGGGCGCCTGGCCTGGCTCCTCCCCCCACATTCAGGAGCACCTTGGCTCCGATGCCAGGCTGAGTCCTCTGTTAACTGCCTTGGGCCCCTGTGCCCCCAGCGTTGCCTCAGAACCGGCTGTGGCCGCCAGCTGGCCGCTGGGGCCCCGGGGGAGGGGGGACGGCGACGGGGCGTGGGGGGGAGTGGAGGGGCGGGAGCGCCCTGGAGGGGATTACGAGAATACCCCGCGGTGACTCACTCAGCTCTGCCTCAATGCACAGGCCGTTGAAACTCTCTAACTTACAAATCAAACGAATGCCTGGGTCCTTGAAATATTTCAAAGGAGCTCAAAGGTAACAACACCCGACCTTAATTGTCAAGGTCATAAAGTCTCGATTTCAAGAGGGTACATTTCGAGCCACTGTCACGCGCGCACGCAGAAGGCAACGTCTGATCCACGCAAACGCTAAGTTACACTCACGCCTGCAGGATGCGAAGGCTACGTACTCTTCAATTGCCCGACTTCAATTTAAACTGGTTTTAGGCCAGAACAGCCGAAGCACATCCTAGAATATTAAATGCTTTGAAATGTCACTTCACGGGAAGGCTTGGTAGGCTTTAAATGACTCTCAAAGGGCATATTTTCTTCATTTATCTTCATTGTGAATCAGCTACCAACTCACCACCTCTAGCTAATCATGGTGCTGTGTTTGACGCTAATTACTCAGATCACAAATGTGCGGGACGGATGCAGTGGGGGACCCGGAAAGACGACAGAAGCAAATATTCACAACAGAGCTTTGCGTTTGGGCAAATCCATGTCCAGCAGGTGTCAGCTCTGTGAAGAAAGTGTACTTTGAAAGCAAATCTCTTTCTCATCTAAGTCCCTGTCAAGATAGATACCTCCGCAAGTTACTCACACCTGCAAATTCAATACGTAAGTCTTCTCGAGATCTGACGTACCTCTGTATTAGCACTGCCTTTGCAGAATACAAAACTGGTGCACAGTACAATGCGCTGTTAGCGGTGTGAATGCTTCTTGGTCTAAGGATAAGAAAATCAGAGAGTGATGATGTCAAGCAGTGGTTCTCAAACTGTTAAGTAGTGAAACCATATTTTCAAATGAACCCCCAATAATAGAATTTCCATTTCTAACACTCAATGAAAACATTAAGGTTCTTTGGGGAACATAAAAATTTGAGACCGGGGTTAATTAAGGCCGGCAATTTGCAAAAGTAGCTTCAATCTCCACATTATTTATGTACTGTGTTTTGCCGGCGGTTTAGAGAATACCCTGATTCACAGACATAAGGAGATGCATACAGCAAGTGTTTCAGAGCACACCATGCGTGCAATCCTTCTATACCACATGAATAAAGATATCGCAAGTTTTATTGCAGAGTCCTTGCAAAAACAGGTTTGCCTGGTAGAAAATCTGGACCGTTGGTGGTCTGTTATATTTTGGTATTCAACAACAGTCTGCATTTTTAAAAATCACATTTAAAAATATTTTAAAAATAAACATTGCATCAAATATTTACAGACTGAGGGCTCCTGGGAATGAAGGACTAACCCATTCCAGACCAATTCTTTACAGAAAACAATTATAAACTGGACAAAATAGACCTCACAACTATTTAAGGCACTGGAGAGAAATCAAGAAGACAGTAGAGGAAGTTGACGCTTGGAAGGAAAGAAGTTTGGTGCATTTCCTGTTTTTTAATGGCTTTTTTGCCTGAGGACAGGCTCCGTCCTGCCAAGCAGGGCAGCTAAACTTGAATAGAAACCCTGAAGCCTTGCTGGCGTATCCCAAAGTCCACTGGCTTAAAGAATAAGAGGACCAAGTTCAGAGTGACCAGAGTAGATAGAAAGTGAAGGAGGATCCAAGAAAGGAGAGCCTGAGAAGGGACCCAAACATTCTGTGAAAAACTGCCCACCTCCCGTTGATCCTGCAACTAGGCCTGAGCAACGCAAACTCCAGGCAGCCTGACTAAACTAAAAGAACTGAAAAGATTTTTGCTGTTATACATTGCAAGGGGAGTGGGGAAGCATTGGGAGCTTAATTCTAGCCATGTTAACTGTCTCTCTTAAAAAAAAAAAAATTGGCACTTTTCAGAGGAACGTAATGGAATCCAGAGTCTCTAAAATGCGTTATTCACCAAGTTTAGGGTACAAACCCAAACTACTAGGCGTTGTGCACTCAGGAGAAGAGGCCATCAATAGAGGTTCATCCGGAAAAGATCCAGATGTTGGAATTAGCAGGCAAAAATGTTTAAAGAACTAGTGTAACTATGTTCGAAGATGTAAAGGAACACAATTTTTATTTTTTGGCCGTGACGCGAGGCAGGCAGGATCTTGGCTCCCCGGCCAGGGATCGAACCCGTGCCCCCTGCAGTGGAAGCTCAGAGTCTTAACCGCTGGAGCAACAGGGAAGTCCCGGAAAATAAGCTTTTCATAAATGAACAAGTAGGAAATCTCAGCAGAGAAACTATAAAAAAAGAACCAACAGCAAATTCTAGAATGGAAAAAAAAGAACAATGAATAAAAGATACACTAGATGGGCTTAAGAGCAAATTACAGATTACATATGAAGATCCAGTGAACCTGAAGATGGAGACATAAAAATTATCCAATCCGCAAAACAGGAAGAAAAAGAATTTTTAAATCGAAAGAGTCCCAAGCAGTTGTGGGCCAACATCAAAAGGTCTAACATATGTATACAGGCAGACCTCGGAGATACTGCGGGTTTGGTTCCAGAACACTGCAATAAAGCGAGTCACGTGAACTTTTTGGTTTCTCAGCGAATACAAATTTTTATGTTTTTAAATTTATTTAAAATTTATTTAATTATTTAATTTATTTAATTAATTTATTTATTTAAAATTTATTTAAATTTATTTTTAAATTTTATGTTTACACTATACTGTAGTCTATTAAGTGTGCAATAGCAATATATCTAAAAATTAATGTAAATACCTTAATTTAAAAAACTTTATTGCTAAAAAATGCCAAAACAATTAACAATAGTAACATCAAAGATCACTGATCACAAACCACCAGAACAAATATAATAATGAAAAAGTAAAATATTGAGACAGTTACCAAAATGTGATGCAAAACATGAAGTGAGCAAATGCTGTTGGAAAAATGGCACCGACAGACTTGCTTGAGGCAGGGTTGCCACAAAGCTTTGATTTTAAAAAAATTCAGTATCTGTGAAGTGCAATAAAGCAAAGCACAAAACGAGGTCTGCCTGTAACAGCAGTATAAGAAGGCAAGTATGGAAAGGGGCAGAAAATATATCTGAAAAAATAATGTCCAAATATTTCCCAGATTTCATGAAAGACATAAATTTACAGATTCAATATCAGTGAACCCCAAGCAAGATAAATACGAAGAAAATCACATCTAAGGATGTGGAGCAACGTTGCTGATGGCGATGAAACAGTATATCCACTTTGCAAAAGTCTAGCAGTTTCTTATAAAACTAAACAGGCACCTACCGACGATACAGAAATGTCACTCCTAGATTTTTATCCAAAGACAGATGAACACGTATGTCCAGAAGGGACTTGCGTTAAGTCTTATCCAAGAAAATGGATAAACCCACTGTGGTATATTCATACAAAGGAACAGTACTCAGCAATAAAAAGGAACTAACAATTGACACATGCAATAACGTGAATGAATTTCAAGAACATTATGCTCAAAGAAGCCAGAAGCAAAAGGGCACGTACTCTTTTATTCTATTAGATGAAGTTCTAAACAGGCTAAATCAACACATGGAAAACAAACAAAAAGCTAGAACAGTGGTTGCTCTGGGGACTGGAATAGGAGAGAACTGAATCTGAAAGCGCCCGAGAGAACTTTCTGAGGTGAGGATAATGTTTCTATCTTGATGGGATTTGCACTACACGAGGGCACACATTTTAAAACTCATTGAATGGTATACCTAAGATGTGTGCATTTCACTCTAAGTATCTTTTACCTTAAAACATTAAATACAAATATTAAACTCAAATTTATGATATACTGAAGTGCTCAGGGGTGAAGTATACTGGAACTTTGAAATGCATGAAATAAGGTGGATTGATGGATGGGTGGATGGATAGATACGGGTGCGTGGGCATTTACTGAACAGGTCTGCTGTGGAACAGGGGTGCCACCGTTTGAAAATAAGACTTAAGAGACCAAGTTCTGCAACCCAAGCGATGGCCAGATTCCCCATCTTTAAGGCTAGGGAGCTGGACTAGCCTAGCACTAAGAAGCCTTCTAAATATAATATAAATAAATAAGTAAAACTGACCTAAGTAAAACTAATACGCTACATAGAGTATCAGTACTAAGGCACGAGGCTGTCAAGATCAATGAATAACCAACATGCTGCAAATATGGAGAGATTTTCTATACGTTTGAAGCTGCAGCTGTGGTGGCTTAAAAAGCCCCCTCAGGGGCTTCCCTGGTGGCGCAGTGGTTAAGAACCCACCTGCCAATGCAGGGGACATGGGTTCGAGCCCTGGTCTGGGAAGATGCCACGTGCTATGGAGGAACTAAGCCCGTGCGCCACAACTACTGAACCTGCGCTCTAGAGCCACAACTACTGAAGCCTGCATGCCTAGAGCCCGTGCTCTGCAACAAGAGAGGCCACTGCAATGAGAAGCCTGCGCACCGCAACAAACAGTAGCCCCCGCTCACCGCAACTAGAGAAAGCCCGCGCACAGCAACGAAGACCTGATGCAGCTGAAAAAACCAAAAAGCCCCCTCGGTCCTGAGTACTGGGCCCAGAAAGGTCTCCACCCTATTTGTACCCCATCTCATGACACCCCCCTTCTTCTCGCTCCATTTCACTGATACTTGGGTTCCATGGTCACCTGTCACGGTCTTTCCCACTCAGCAAACACCAATGCTGTCCCCGCTATTGAGAAACCCCCTCCCTGCCCTTGGCTCCCAGCTAATTTCTGTCCATTCCTAGACCTCAGCTTCCCCTGGTCCAGTCTAGACTGAGCAGACCTCACCTCACCCCTGACTAAAGTACACAGACAATGATCAAAATTACTTATTCGACAACATATGACGTCTTTCTCTTTAGACGAGATGCTCCATGAGGGTTAAGACCGACCTGTGCCTCATCTTCAGCAAGTGGCCTGCAGATGCCTACGGCCAACATTCCCAACTGTCGACAAGGTGTCCGGCACAGTTCTGTGCACTTTACGCGGGTTATTGCATTTACACTCTTCTTAAGCCTTCGAGTGTGTGTTGACGAAGGCTTCTCTTCTGCTCTTTCTTCTGCAAACGACCATCAGTCAGTAAAGATGTGTGGACCCCTAGGAAGTACCAGGTGCTGTGCTCAACAAACAGGCTGTAACAGTAAACACGAGGCCCCACGTCTGTGCTGCGGAGCCCAGGCTGTTGGGAACACACCCAGACAGAGTGGGAGCCATGCGTCCAGGGACAAGGAGGAAACACGGGGTACCTGGCAAAATGCTTCATGTTGTAAAAATGGCACACAATTAACTTTTGGTGGAAAAAAAGTAACTGGAAAATCTGTCATTCATCCAATCACTGCACAAGCAGCTGCTCACCATCGAGGGGTCGGGCCGTGCCGGGAGGGTCTCGGGACATGCAGAGGAACGTAGCACACGCGGAGCGCACCATGCACACGGGCAGCTCGGGGCAGCGGCCACAGCAGCCTCGACGCCAGCCTGCTCCCGCTAAGGCGCCCCTCTTACCCCCCGACCCCCTGCAATGCTGCAGTCCAGATCCCCCGAGAACCTTCCCCGGGCCAGCAGCTGATCTTCACTCCGTTCCCTCCCACAGGAAGCAGAGAGGATGCCCCTTTCAAAGGTTAAATGGAAGCATCTCAGAAGCAATCAATGCTCCAGGGTATCAGTCACTATGATAACCGAGACTGGATGCGGTCGAGACGCCTCTGTCTTCTGGGCAGGCTGCTTCCTGCTCTGGGAACGGCTTCTTCTTTCTAACTGTACCAGTGCTTTCCCGACTCACTCGAGAATCCAACCTGAACTCTTGGCTACACAAGAATTGTGCAGAAATTTAAGTGAAACTCAGAGCGGTATCTTCTGTTACCTAATAATGAAAATGCTAATTAAAAGCCCCACCCTTGGGCTTCCCTGGTGGCGCAGTGGTTGAGAGTCCACCTGCCGATGCAGGGGACACGGGTTCGTGCCCTGGTCCGGGAAGATCCCACATGCCGCGGAGCGGCTGGGCCCCTGGGCCATGGCCACTGAGCCTGCGCGTCCGGAGCCTGTGCTCCGCAACGGGAGAGGCCACAACAGTGAGAGGCCCCACCAAAAAGCCCCACCCAACCCCCAACTTTTCCCCCCTCCCCGCCAAAGATTAAACATACAACACTGTTATAAATAAGCAAAAGTGTTTAGGGTTAAAAGTGTAATTTTATTTAGATGTTACTTGTACATAATCTATAGTAAGATATACAAACAGATAAAAATTGTTTACTAGGAGGTTTTTTTTTTTATACCACTTTAAATTCAATGTACAACAGCATTGGTAATACTGCAAGATGACAGACTCTGGTTTAGAAAACAAAAATTACTTGCTACTGTTGCTGACACATTCCCATGAGTGTTCAATGGATGAAAATGTATCATGAATTTCAGCTGCAAATTATTACAAAACTTTCACAACCTAGCCACTTGGTGCTCAGAAAAGATTTCGATATTCTAAAAATTTACTGAAATGAAAATGCTAATTCTCCAACAGTATACTTCTACTGAAGAAAACCAAAAGTGACCAAATCTTATGGTTTGGGGCCAAGAACAGAAAATCAACCACATCATGGGTGGTTCTGAGGAATCTTCTCATCCCTCTGCCTGATCTATGACATGAGGAAAAGCTTGTAAGAAATTAAACTAAATACACGCCGGGGGAAACGGGACAATTTAAAATAACCTTACAACTACTTTAAAATGTAAGATCCATGGATATGAAGGATGCATTTACATGTTTTTCTCCATCTGTTTTGTAAATACTTTCTGCAAATGAGAACTGACAATTCAAAATAGTCACTTTTTCCTTTTCATGTACTATCATATTAGAAAAAGTCTGGATTTCATTTTTAGAATAAATCAAATGCGCTGAGAAAAATACTGCAAAAAATAATCTACACTGGATTTCAGTCCTCTCCCCTTCTGTTAAAGGTTACATAACACATCAGGGCGAAAGCTTTTTCACTAGTCAGAATATCAAGTTGAAAATAACTTGCTAATTAAACTACAGGAAGACAACCAATACTTAACAGGCTCATGAATATTTACGGATAAAGTGCCACTAATTTTATCGTGATGAGATATAAACAGAAGAAATCCTGACACGGATAGTAGCTTTACACATTCTCTCCATCCTGAGGACAGAAGGGCCGTAAGAAAAACCAAAGAAGCATTACAAGTTCTAGAATGACACAGGTGACTCCTTATCCAAAGTAAAGCTAAAGACGAAATATTATAAGAAAGACAAAATACGATCGAAAGTGGTAAAAGTCCCAAGGAAAATGCCAACACAGTTGGCCTCCACACCGGGAAAAAAAGGAGAGAAATTAAAGAGAGAAACTGAAAAGTTCATTAACAGCTACTACTTACAGGCAATAAACGTATGGTGAGGAGCTCCAAGACACAGAAACTCAATCAAGAACCACGTGCCCAGACAGCTGGCTTTAGCTGAAAAGACTCAGATAACCTGGCCCGGGCACTGGGAAAGGTAATACAGACCTGAGGCTTTTCAGAGTTCCAACCTAGGTGACTAAAAGCCCGTCAGGCTGGCCTTACAGGATGACCACCACCTTCCACAGGCCACAAGTGTCCCTCGGGGACACAGACGTGATGGGGGGGCCAGTGACGTCCTGAGGAGAACTCATTAACAAAACCCGGCAGTCGGGGTCCTGCTGACATTCTACCATCCACCCAAACACCTCTGTCTCAGCTACAGATTCCTGGGCCACAACTGAGAGTCACTAGGACCCACAGTCCGTTTGACACACGGTACAGACGAAAGAACTGCTCAGTGGGTAAAGTGTCTCGTACATCTGTGAAGTTATATCTGAGATCAAAGCCTGGGATGTTTATTCCTTCCACACAAGCAGTTACCCTTCACCCAGCATTACAGAATGTAAGTTCTCATTCATGAGTTTCCCAGGGGTTTGCCTTGGGCAGGAAAATCTGTCTGGGCTCGCGTGTCACCACGTGCGAGGGGACAAGGAAGGGACATGACCTGCTCCAGCGAAGGGGCGACTCTCCTCTGAGGTACCTGGTCCAGCCTCGTGTGCTGACGACCGTGTGGGAAAGGGACCGATGTGCTTCTAGGACAGAGCGAAGGCCCTACTCGTGCTGGGTCCCTAACTGGCCATCGCACCAGGAAAGGTGAAAAGCTGCCCCAGTCTCCTCTCGCCTAAACTGAAGCTGTCAGGATTCAGACCAGGTGGGGCGAGGTGCCGCCTGGCCCCTCCTCTGCAGCACCGAGGCCTCCACGTGGCCTCACTTGGCACATGGCTCCGGAAGAGAGGTTGTGCAGGGCTCTGCACCCGGGGCCACCCGGGGCCGGGCAGGCTGGCACTCGAGCTGCAAGGACCGCCAAGGGCTCTGCATGCCATCGCACACGGCAGTGGCCCTGAAGGAAGAAGGGCTGATCTCCACTTTCATTACGGCCGCGCTGCTGAAACCTCTTACAAAACTCCTCGACAAGCACCGACTCCACGGATGCCCACAGGGGATCCTGCCTGCAAAGGGCCACGTTCCCATTTCACAAGAGGGAGCAAAGGAAACGCAATTCTTCAACGGAGTGTTCCCACGCACAGACGCTACCAGGCCAAGAGACTGAAAACAGAAACGTCTAATTCTCCTACTTGTCAAATCTTTCTCTCTATAACCAACTTCTTCTGAAACACATTTAAAAAAAAAAAAAAGTGGAAACAGTATCTCTTACGGATGGGAAGACATCAGTCTGACGCACAGTCATTAATCTTGCAAAGACCAGACATCAGGCAGCTTCACAAACACACAGCGAGTCTGCAGGATTCTAATGATCAAGGGGAGTGAACCCAAACTGCACTAAGTACTCTCGTGGCCAGGAGGAAGGAAGCAGAAGGCTGTTTTCGGGACAATGCAATAGTGACAGCTTATTTCCTCGTGTGCAGCACGGTTTGCTATGTTTCGTGGCACTTAAGTATTCCACAGTAAATACTGA